>NC_041409.2:15174575-15422075 GCF_900747795.2 Erpetoichthys calabaricus | reverse complement strand
CTAGGCAATGAATCAAGTAGTAGCAAAAGACTGAGTCCGAATCGACTAACTGAGGAAAAAAGGGTGCAGACTATTATAGGTGCTGTGCATGAAGAGGGGGGTCCATGCAGGGTTTGGCAGAAATGAGGTCAGTAGGGGGGCATGGTCTGGACAGGAGGGCGGAATTGCTTCTGGTTTAACTGGGTTTCCCTTCTGTTGATCTGTAGGAAAGGGAAAAGAGACGTTAGTGCACTTTATCAACCTTTGAGCTGACATCTTACCCTCAGTTAAGCCATTTGATTGCCTCCTGTGTTCACGTGTGTGACACTATATACTGTAAGATGGTGGTACATGTCATTACTTCACTTGCTAACCATAGAAATAGAATTCCTTTATATGGTTCTAGTCGTCTTCCTAAAGAACAATGCAAATTGTTCTCTAACTCACAGGTATAATTAATTTCAAATACACTTATAGAGCAAGGGAGCATCTTAAGGGTATTTTTGAGATTTTAAAACTCCCATCATACTTAGCCCCATTTTGCTCCTGTACAGGCTGGAAGCCTTCCTTTTGAGTTTGAAACCAGGCAGCTTGCATTTCATTGTCAAAGGAGACTGGATCTACTTCTGTGCATATGACAATAAAGAACCTTCAACCTTTAGGTGGCAGAAATGAGCTTTCTTCATAGGGCTGCTGGGCTGACACTCAATGATTTGGGATAACCTTGGAGTAGAGTTGCTGCTCCTCTGGATAGAAAGGAACCAGTTGAGGTGGTTTGGGCATGTCGTAAGGATGGCCCTCCTGAGCTCCCATTACAGATGCTCCAGACATGTCCCACTGGACAAAGGCCCTGCAGCTGACCCAGGACATGAAGGGATAGTATCTCTCAGTTGGTTTGGAAATGCTTGAGAATTCTCCAGGAACAGATGGAGTCTGTAGCTGGGGACAGAGAAATCTGGGCTGATCTTACTTGACCCTCACCAGGAAACATGGTTTGAGATGAAGAGATGATGATGGGATGAGTATGTTATAAATACTGACTAATTAAGAATTCTAAAATATATATTCACTACAGAATCCTTTTATTTCATTACATATGATTTTTTGTTATTTTAAGCATTTCATACAAGTGATTTACATGGCTGCAGAGACTGTGTCTCCTTTCACATTTATGCTTATATTCTTATGGATACAATAAAAATCAATGAACAGGGCTTCTAATAGTGTTTTTTTAACTACTTTAAATGTTTTCATTACTAATAAGTTTAACGATATTTTGATTTTAATTTTAAATTAATACAGTGCAAATTTTTATTCCATTTTCAATTCTTCTGTTTAAGGAGACATCTGTGATTAGAGAGGCTTGTAGCACTGTGTATGTTTAAATTAAATAACTAAATCAGGCAGGCGCAGATGCATATAAAAATGTGCACTTGCCAATCTGAGGCTGATTGAAGTGCTTGGCTGATCGCGTATTCACGTGCAGGCACGAAAGAGTCAGTCAAGTGCCTTGTTCACACCTCAGAGTCTGTGATGACAGCACCTAGTATAAAAGGGAGCCTGACCAGGGAATTGGGAGAACAATAGGAAAGAAAGACAATGAAATAAAGATGAGCGGCGAAAGGATTGGAGGTTAATTCTTTGAGGGCTGAATATTTTTTTCCAAAAAAAAACGATGGTTTCACACAGATATTAATATAAAATGTTTGTTGCTGCATGCTGTGGCTGCCAGTTTGCCAAGAATGAGTGATTGTTAAGTGGCAGTCCTCCCTGGCAAACATTGTCAGTACCACAACTAGCTGGGGACCAATCAGCTGAAGCTGGAACCTCACATTCGTTTTCAGTCACTTGTATCAAAATCGGAGTCCAACAAGTCATAGTCCAGTTCAGAGATAATAGGCAAGACGTTGTCCACAGAGTATTTTGCTTTACGCATTTGCTTTGATCTCTCGTCAGTGCCATTTTCGCCATTGTGTGTGCCTTGCTACTCACGTGAGTGCAGGGAATCTCGGTCAAACCAATGAAGCTAACTTTCCTTCTAGCAACGAGAGTCCAACATAACGGTTGGTTTGGTCACAGTTTACAGTCGATTACCATCGTCAACTCCTCTTTCTGACAAAAGTCAACATCAGCCCTGAAAGACTTAAAGCAAAAGTAAAAGGAAATGGTACAATCAGTAGAGGAGCCATTCAGTACAACATGGGATGAAGGCAGGTGGTTGGGAGAGTGTGGAATGAGCTGGTAGCAGGTGTGACCAAATGCTCCAGGAGGGCGCCCATGTAAGGCCAAGGGGGTGGCAACATGAGACAAAGAAGCAAGGCTCAACACTGTGCCTCGCCAAATGACTCTCACCGAGGACCCTAGAATAGCATATGAGTTGACTGTGCCTGTTGGCAGTACATCTCCTCTGTCTGCCAGACCCTTATCGGGTAAGAAAAGGAGGAGCCCGTTGTAAGAAGGTAGCGTTTTGGCGCTTCTGGTTTCTTAAAGGAAGGATTTTGAGAATTTAACCTTGTTTTTATGAATATATTTTTTTGTTTGTTCATTGGCTTTTAACCTCCACTGGTTACTTGTTTTATTGTGATTATTTATATATTTGTTTGCTTATTTAATAGATTATGCACTGCACTATTTTCACTTTGTATGATTTCATCCCCCTGATTGTCTTGTGAATGAAAGAACTAACACCTTTTTCACCCACTCTTGATTGTGTGTATTTTCCCACTGCCCAGCTCATCCTCAGTTATGACTATCGACGGCTCTGAGAAGCATGGAGTCAACCTGAGCCATCACAACTTCCCAGTCTTGACATGTGAACTATAGGAAGAACAGCTAAATAATAGCAAAAACAATAATTTAAAAAGCAGTAGCTGTATCTCTGACAATACGATTTATCTTTGAGTCAGAACATATTTAGGAACAACCTAATTTTAGTCTGAATTAGAATTGCAATGTGCCTCCTCTTAATTGTAACATTTAAATATATCTGTTTTGTACAGAGTTGCATTTTGTTCCCCATTGTAATAGGCACACTAAAATGGTTCCACATCAGATTTGGCACTGCTACTTTCCAGAAGGCACCAGAGCCACTCAGACTAATCGGCGTGCTGCTAACATGAGATAACGGCACCTGACAGGACTAAACTACTCATTGTAACCTCAAGAGCCAGAATCCACTGAGCTGCAACTACTCAATTTTTGCAATGTCCGGACTGATGATCTCAGCTGTCAGTTATGGATTTTTATCAATATGGATATTAGGAAAAGTCCCACATCATTCACAGTATCCCAGAATATAAATGAATCCAAGATTAAGTGGAGAAAAAAAAAGTTTGTTTTATTGTAATATTAGAAGTAAGATATATTTTGACATTTTGAGACTCTTCATTTTAACTTAAATGTAAGAAAAATGTTATCCATTGAATTCTTGTTTAAACAGCATCAACAAACTGTATGGTATTAACAGACTGCAAAAGCCATTGGTAATGCTTAATAATCCAGTAGTCAAGTTCAAGTCTTTGAACTAAAGAAAGCACGTTTTATGACATACAGAAGGTAAAAACTGAATGTTCTAAGGGTCACATTTAAAACCAATTGCTTATACTGTATATTAGTGCATTAGCAAAAGTTAATTTAGGTTTTCTTAGACTCTTTCTGTTTACTTCATTTTTAATATCTGTAAAGCTGATGTCAGTACTGTAAATGTAATAAAAGCGGGTGCACTTATAAGACCAAGCACATAAAACATGGCGAGTTGATCCAAGATAAACACTAGAGGGTCAAACATAAAAAGTATGAAAAACACTGGCAAATCCAAACCATTCTGCCACTCTTTACCTGCTTACACTGGTCAGGGAGGCCTTTCTACATGTTAGGAGTTCCTATCCACTTTGCCACCTCCACTTGCACTAAGCACTTCCTTAATTTCTCTTAATACCGCCGCCCCGAGAGTCTCTACACGATCAGAATACCGCTAGAGAAAAGCAGCTCATTATTAAAATCTTTCGGGGTAACGTGACCAACGCCTGTCCTTATTTTTGACCCCCTCACCACATGCCCCAGATCAGCATAAGACAATAAGCATTACAATGATGAAAGGAAAAAAAAAAGATTTATTTACATATTGACAGAAAAAAACAGTTTAAGTAATCCCCTCAACAAACAAGTACATAACAAAACTCAAAAATACCCTCCCACAGATTAGGGAAAGCATTATTTGGAAAACATCTTGCATCACCCCAGTCCCAAAGGTATCACGTCCTAGTGAGCTGAATGACTTCCGGCCTGTTGCTTTGACATCACATGTGATGAAGACCATGGAGTGGCTGCTGCTTCACCACCTGAGGCCACAGGTTCAACACGCCCTCGACCCTCTGCAGTTTGCATATCAGGAGAAGGTGGGAGCGGAGGATGCCATCATCTATATGCTACACCGATCCCTCTCTCACTTGGACAGAGGCAGTGGTGCTGTAAGAATTATGTTTCTAGACTTCTCTAGCGCCTTTAACACAATCCAACCTCTGCTCCTTAGGGACAAGCTGACAGAGATGGGAGTAGATTCATACCTGGTGGCATGGATCGTGGACTATCTTAAAGACAGACCTCAGTATGTGCGTCTCGGAAACTACATGTCTGACATTGTGGTCAGCAACACAGGAGCGCCACAGGGGACTGTACTTTCTCCGGTCCTGTTCAGCCTATATACATCGGACTTCCAAAACAACTCGGAGTCCTGCCACATGCAAAAGTTCGCTGACGACACTGCTATTGTGGGCTGCATCAGGAGTGGGTAGGAGGAGGAGTATAGGGACCTAATCAAGGACTTTGTTAAATGGTGCGACTCAAACCACCTACACCTGAACACCAGCAAAACCAAGGAGCTGGTGGTGGATTTTAGGAGGCCCAGACCCCTCATAGACCCCGTGATCATCAGAGGTGACTATGTGCAGATGGTGCAGACCTATAAATATCTGGGAGTGCAGCTGGATGATAAATTAGACTGGACTGCCAATACTGATGCTCTGTGCAAGAAAGGACAGAGCCGGTTATACTTCCTTAGAAGGGTGGCATCCTTCAACATCTGCAATAAGATGCTGCAGATGTTCTATCAGACGGTTGTGGCGAGCGCCCTCTTCTACGTGGTGGTGTGCTGGGGAGGCAGCATAAAGAAGAAAGACGCCTCACGCCTGGACAAACTGGTGAGGAAGGCAGGCTCTATTGTTGACATGGAGCTGGACAGTTTGACATCTGTGGCAGAGTGAAGGGCGCTGAGCAGGCTCCAGACAATCATGGAGAATCCACTGCATCCAATAAACAGTGTCATCTCCAGACAGAGGAGCAGCTTCAGCGACAGACTGCTGTCACTGTCCTGGTCCACTGACAGACTGAGAAGATCGTTCCTCCCCCAAACTATGCGACTCTTCAATTCCACCCGGGGTGGGGGGGGGGGGGGTAAACGTTAACATTATAAAAAGTTATTGTCTGTTTTTACCTGCATTATTGTTTTTTGTATCAGTATGCTGCTGCTGGAGAATGTGAATTTCCCCTTGGGATTAATAAAGTATCTATCTATCTATCTATCTATCTATCTATCTATCTATCTATCTATCTATCTATCTATCTATCTATCTATCTATCTATCTATCTATCTATCTATCTATCTAGGGTGCTAGATGTTCTCGCCTGAAATAACTCATTGTCTTTACAGTTCCCAAGAAGGTGTAATGTTGGAAGCCTCATGGAGTATGCCAGCAGCCGAGCTGATAACAAAAAAGGTTTGGTTCCACCACTCCCAAAAGGTTGATTGCCCCGGTGAAACCAAAAAAGTTTGTCTCCAGAGACGCGTCTCTCTTGTATCGCAGAGTAAAAAAAAAACCTTCTTCCAGTAGGTGGATTCTTGGCACTAACTCGTTCCTTCTCCTTGCTCCACCGCTCGAGGTCTCTCTCTCTCTCTCTCTCCCCCTTCTTTTCCAGTTAAAGAGTCTTCAGCCCCAACCGTCCTGTCCGTGTTGTGTCCTCCCCTTAAAGGCATATTTCCCCAATTTTGGTGAACTCTCAGTAACCCATTTCTTGATGAGCACCCTAAGGAGACACAAACTGACAATAGGACAATAGCACATGTGGCACCTGCTACATCTTTTCTCTCTAACCAGTGTGCCTTTGCTCTAATTTCACACTCTGCCTTAAGGTGTCTTTAAACCATTGTTGGGGTTACATCTGCCTAAACCTTTGGATCAGTTCTGGAGTTTTGGTGGTCCAAGCCTGGACTCTAGGATTGATCTACCTGTAGTGACTCTCAGACCTTTAGTCCTCCTGAAGAGGCCAGGTGTCTCAGGCAGCTACCTTGCCCATTCTACGTATTATGTAGAAGAAGATGAGCTCCTGCACTTAATACCTATGTGATGCAACCTATCATGAAATAGATGTTGCAATCTCTTACCTGTCCTCCTTTACTTCAGTCAGTGACTCCTTGAAATATGTTCACCTATTTTGTGGCCTCCTGTAAGGAAATTACATTTTTCTTTTAAGCCATAGCTGTTTCACTTGCAGTGGTGTCTCTGCTTATTACCCAGAATCACGTTCAGTGACTTTCGAAATGTGCTTGGTCAGAGTAGAGGTGGATGTGCAAGAGAGTGAGCTCAGCAATGGAGCGATGTCTCAGAGATGTCTACAGCCCTTATTGGCCTGAATTGGAAGTGGGCTTAAGAATGCTATGTTAGTCTATCTTTGCCTCATATTTCTAATAATACAGATTGCAATATTAACCGAAAAAATATTCCACATGCTATCTGTGCTTATTTCATCTTCGTTAACTCTGACTATTCAGAGAGGACAATGACCCAATGCTACCTTTTTGTCTGAGTATGAGCTAATCTGTTATCAGTTTCAACTCCAAGGTCTAGTGTAGTAGCCTTTTAAATCAAAAATTTCAAGAAACTGCATCAGGCTATGAGTGCAAATTATTGATGTTGATGTGTATGACTTGAAATACATGTGTCAGAGGACAATAATGAGTATGAAAAAGGTACTGTAAATCATCTTGGTTGATGTTAGCCACCCATACCCATCACTAAATCAGGACGATGGCTTTAAAAACCTACAGACAACATGCTCAGAATGTCTTCCCCACCAGTGCCATATATCCTTCTACCATAAACATCACCAGTTGTAAAGTATTAGGGAGACAAAGACTGCTTTGAGAAGTATGATGACTGTGCCTGGGTGAAAGCTGTGCCAACTGTTAAAAGCACATACTTCTTGTCTTTAGATGCTTACCTATTGTCGCAAAAATCAGACATAAGAGTCATAAAAAGGTTTGGGGCAGCCACCCGTATATTGGTATCTTGGCTGCAAAGTTGCAAAATGTATAACAGCACTGATGTGCACAAAACCGAGTCCAAAACAGAACTGAAGGAATAGGGAAAAGGTGGAGGCTTTTAAAGGGGAAGACAGGAAGTGAGGTCAAATGGGTCGGGCTCATAGGGGTCTTCAGCCATAGGCTCGAGCCTGGACATGACATCAAAGGGGCTGGAGCCGACAAGGTCTTCTTTCATCGGCTCAGACCCGGAAGTGATGTCAACAGGGCCAGGTGGAATGGTCTGCAGGAAAGAGAGAAAAAGAATCAGTGCACTCTGCCACATCCTGGTCTGATTCAGACTTGCCTTTACTCAAGCCCTTTAGCTGCCTCCCATGCGGACGTGTCTGACACTATGTAGATGTAACACATTTCACTTTTTC
The DNA here is from genome assembly GCF_900747795.2 of Erpetoichthys calabaricus. NCBI lineage: Eukaryota > Metazoa > Chordata > Cladistia > Polypteriformes > Polypteridae > Erpetoichthys > Erpetoichthys calabaricus. The sequence continues at coordinate 15,414,359 of NC_041409.2, read as the reverse complement.
TTGTGTAATCATGGCTAATTTAAAAAACTCAACTTTTTTAACCATGTGTGATCAGTTCATCCAAAATCTTATTCCAGCCCAGCACCGTCTCCTTAATTTGCTATTGTTTCATTCTGTCTCATTTCCCGCGTGAGTTTTCCTGCAAGGGACGGAGTTTTGGGTTTTTCCCAGTCCCATCCAACTCTGCATCCCCTCACATCTACACTGTTGTTCATTTAGGGTCTTTAACCCTAAAATGTTTATTTATTTAGGAGGTAAATTCAGTTTATATTCTTTTGCTTCTTCCAGAGAATCTTTTTTCATCTTCACTACCTAAACTGAATGATGTTTTCCTAATGTAATTTATCTCATTCTATCTGAGGCTCCAATAATCCATAAAAAAATTACACTAACATAAATACTAATTACTCCCATCCGATCCTGTTTATTAACTGTGAAAAGTAATTATTCATTTTATTATCCCTTAATTTTGCATTCCATCCTTTAACTACAGTATAGTATTTTGTGTTTCTTTTTCCTATTCAAAAGGAAACCTATCGTAAGTGAATCTTAGTGGATTACAATTACTGTATTAGATAGATAGATAGATAGATAGATAGATAGATAGATAGATAGATAGATAGATAGATAGATAGATAGATAGATAGATAGATAGATAGATAGATAGATAGATAGATTATTCATTATAAGGGGGCAAGGGGCTAAGTCGTTGGCCTTTAAGCCATAAAGTTACCTGTTCATTTCCCAGTTTCCCCTCACTGTATGACACCTTAACCTCTATGCAGTCAAATTGTAAAAAAAAAAATGTAATAAATGTGATTGTAATGTGTCCTGATTGTCTAATTCGTCCTGGGTAATGTATCTGCCAGAAAAAAAAAAAGATCATGTAGCCATTCTTGCTTAAAAGATGAATAAAGAAGCAGCTGCTCTGAAAATAATCTAACTGTTAATTCTGAAAGCCTCACCTCCTTGCAGTGTCATCGTATCACTCTTGGAAATACTTACTGAACACCCTTGTCGAACGTGGCTCTTGACCTTTGGTTTTATTTTAAACCTTTGGTTTTCTAAGATGCTTTAAAATTTTTTCAGTCCTAATTTCCAAATGTTATCGGATTTTAAAGTAATTCAGGCAGCACTTTTTTCTTATTAGACCCATTTGAACATTCTGTCATATATAGATTTAGGATCCTTTTATTTTTTAATCCATAGGATGCCTTCCTTAATCTTTGTTTATCTTCCTTGTTTTTCCAGTGATAAATCTCAATGATTTTTTTGTTAAATAAATGAATATTTCTGGGTCAGTAATTAACCATTATTGGTTAATTTGTCAGTTTAATTTTCTTCTCAATAGATCTGGTATGCCTGCTCATTTGCTTGCCTTTATTTGACAGGTGAAAACAAAAGAAGTGCTAGATATATGATCAAACAAATGTAATTGCCAGGAAATCCAATTCTTATTATCATATCAGGCATTGACTAAAAAAATCCCCTGGAGACTTCTGAAAAATGTAGTTCAAAGGGGTTCTTCTTTTTTCATAATTTCAATACGACGTGATTTTTCTAAAAATGTCCACATATTTTTCTCTTCTCACGGGGATATGCTTCCTCTGAATGTCATATTTCTTTGTATATTAATAATGTCTGTTATAGACTTGCCAAATAATTGTTATTTTAAAATAGTGGTTCAAGTAAAGCAATCAGTCCAAATTATCCAATTACAATCACCTATTTAATAAACTCCATGAAATTCAACTGAGTTTGTTTTCACTCACATTTTCCTCACACCCCTTCGCCAATAGCACAGCCACTTTCTTGGTGCAATGGACAAGCAGAACTGTTCAGGATTTCAGTCTAATGTTTAGAGTTTTTAATTAATTATTTTCAAACAAGAAGACATGAAATTTGCCTCCGCAATGCTAAAACAGACCGAAAAAAAACACACATAGGCCACAGGTCAGAATTTAAACACAGATTTTGAAATATATTTATATCACTTGAAAGCATTACTTTGTAAACTACTTCTAATGATTTGACTGTAGGTTTTTACATCAAATACATATGAAAGCTCTACCCCCTAAAATTCACTATTTCATATTAAAAAGCTGCATGGCACTGGGAACAACAGAATTTTTTTGAGGATCTTTAAATCTTCCTTCCCGATTTGTTAAATGGTGTCTGTCATCAGCCATGATGATTACCAGTAAGTAATGGCTTTCATCCTCCCCAGAAATGCATCTGATCTCCATGGTGTCATCACCATACTTGATAATGGAACAAAGCTCATTGTTCTGTCTCAGGCCAATAGTGCACAGCATAGGTAAAGAGACACAATACAACTTTGAAAAGATGCCGTGTTTAAAAGAACAGGCGTCATGTACTTTGAGTGTTTGCATGATGCAGTACAGACATCTCCAGAGTTAACAACAAGTTCTGTTCCTGTCAATATTCATAACCCTTTCCACTTAAAATGTCAGTTAATCGTAATATTGGCAAAAATGCATAATGCTTTATTACTTATTTTACAGAAAGAAAGTTTCAGACTTTATAAAATTACAGAAAAACAATATTACTGTACTTTAAATCACAGAACACAAATACTTTTAACTAAAATGAACATGGCTATGTATAGAGTAATCCCTCCTCCATCGCGGGGGTTGCGTTCCAGAGCCACCCGCGAAATAAGAAAATCCGCGAAGTAGAAACCATATGTTTATATGGTTATTTTTATATTGTCATGCTTGGGTCACAGATTTGCGCAGAAACACAGGAGGTTGTAGAGAGACAGGAATGTTATTCAAACACTGCAAACAAACATTTGTCTCTTTTTCAAAAGTTTAAACTGTGCTCCATGACAAGACAGAGATGACAGTTCCGTCTCACAATTAAAAGAATGCAAACATATCTTCCTCTTCAAGTCAGGAGCAGATGTCAGAGAGATAGAGAAAAAAAGCAAACAAATCAATAGGGCTGTTTAGCTTTTAAGTATGCGAAGCACCGCGGCACAAAGATGTTGAAGGCGGCAGCTCACACCCCCTCTGTCAGGAGCAGAGAAAGAGAGAGAGATAGAGAGCCAGAGAAAAACAAACAAGCACAAATCAATACGTGCCCTTCGAGCTTTTAAGTATGCGAAGCACTGTGCAGCATGTCGCTTCAGGAAGCAGCTTGCACAGAAGGTAGCAACGTGAAGATAATCTTTCAGCATTTTTAGACGAACGTCCGTATCGTCTAGGTTTGCGAACAGCCCCCCTGCTCAATCCCCCTACGTCAGGATCAAAGAAAGTCAGCGCAAGAGAGAGATGGAGAAAAGTAAGTTGGATAGCTTCTCAGCCATCTGCCAATAGCGTCCCTTGTATGAAATGAACTGGGCAAACCAACTGAGGAAGCATGTACCAGAAATTAAAATATCCATTGTCCGCAGAAATCCACGAACCAGCAAAAAATCCGCGATATATATTTAAATATGCTTACATATAAAATCCGCGATGGAGTGAAGCCGCGAAAGGCGAAGCGCGATATAGCGAGGGATTACTGTAGTTTGTTGACTTTAGACTTAAACAGCCTACAGTTTTTAATAATGACAAGGTATGCCACTGAGGTGGAAAAACTGATGGCACTAAAAGCACTACTGACTGACTATTGAACCCTCAGCAGAGATGTGCTGTCCTAGAAAAAGTCTAGCTGGGACGTGTACTTAGGACGCTGGGAATTACAAGCAACAGGGCCTGCTGCTACAGTTAAATTGAATGGTTTACCTGTGAGTGAGCACGTGTGCACACGAAAACACAAAATGATTGCAAGTGTTGACAAACTGCATAGTGTGCAGTACTATTCCTAACCATTAGTCACGATTGCTATGTAGTCAGCTGTGTCAAAATCTAGTTTATAAAACTAGTAAAAATATAGAGGTTGTTATATCAAAATTATAAAAAAAACTTTGGGGATTGTAAATCTAGACCACCATAAGTTGAGACCTACCGGTACATGGGTTAACAGTCAGACCAATCAGTTTCTCAATCAGTATGTGAGGCTGTATGGTGTTGAATGCTGAAAAAATTGTGATCTTACATAGGAACCAGGCTTATCAAGAAAAGGATAAATTGTCAACAGGGGGACTGGAAATGATGAACATTATATCATGTATAGCAGCTTTTTCCATTCTTGTTTCCAGAGTAGAGAACATCCTGTCCAAAGACTGACATCACATCCGGCCCCACTTCACTCTTCTCTTTCCAGTATTGGTAAAATAAAAGTGGCACAACTCAGGGAGTCCTCATCGCTCAACTGGCTGTATTCTCATGCTGCTGTAAGAAAACACAGAAATACTCATAAAGTGTCTGGGACACCCAAATGCAAACCCTGTATATTATAAAGGCACAAAAGTAATGTGTGGTAATGCTATATTGAGACTGGTTCCATTGTATAGGTTAAGCCTGCCCCAAGATGGCGGTGCTTCTGTTTAAGATGGTTTCTGGGAAGAAGAAGAGCATACATATGGGCTGACCCCAGAAATAACGTCATAGATGGTGGCATGTCAATCTTTCTTTCTGCAGAGGAGAAAGAAGAAGAGATACCGTTATTGCTTAGCACCCTTGGGTGGTCCAGGGTAATATTGTCATCATCTAAGCCAGTAAGTTGTTGCCCAAGCACTCATGTGTGACACTGTTCATGAGACGCAAAACCAATCCTGCCTTTCACTATAATCAAATATTGTCCTCCTGCTGGGGTTCATCCATTTTTATCTCCTTTTGTGTTTAAACATATGATGTAAGATAACCAGCCAGACATCACCTATAGTTCTGTTTGTAAAGTAAGCAAACAGGTAGCTATTTTGAAAGGGGTTAGTCTATTTCATTAAAATGTTTTTCACCAAATATTCAAAGTATTTTATTGTAATGGAACTTAGCTCAACCAGCCTGTAGCCGTTATATTTGCTTGCTCTGGAAATCTAGAAAATTGTAGTTTTGTGAGCAACTGCTCATTCAACACAAAGCCAAACCAGCGGTACCCAAGGATTCTCTGAAGAGACCGTGTAACAAAGGAGTCCAGTCTTCGTCTCAGGTCACTGGATAGTGTCCATGTCTTGTAAAACCATAGCAAGACAGGAAGCACCAGGACTCTAAAGACTTGGACCTTCATCCTTCTGCATAGATATCAGGAGCGCCACACACCCCTTTCTGGCGACCTCGTGACCCCCCAAGCTCTTCCAATCCATCTACTGACTTCATAGGAAGAGTTGTCACTCTGCAGTGAGAGTGTTGATCGATTGACAGGTTTACTTATCTTGGCAGTGACATTCACACCTCAAGGGCCAGTTATAAAAGCAAATGAAAACCTGTAGATAGAGAGAACTTCTTGAAACAGGACTTCAGGAGCCACCATGATACACCTTCTTGCCCCACAGCCCTGTTAGTTAGCCACAATTTTGCTGACCTCCATCCTAGTAATATTTCTACCATTTTTGCACAGCTCCTCCCTTACTTCTGCATTTTGTTTCTTGATGTAATTGTTTTCAAATACTGTATAAATGTCTTTAAATTCATCAGCTAAGAGCTTGTGATGATTGTCTCCTGGAAAGGTCACATGTTTTTTTCAGTGCTCAGTCCTTTGACAGTTTTCAGACCTTACCAGACCTGCTTCATGTTGTTTTCATTAAACCACCTCTTGATTTTTTCTCTCCATACATCAATTTACTTCACTTAATTGACTTGTTTATTCTTTGCTGTGAAACCTGATTTTCTTCTGCCTTATTTTCTCGAAGAGCATGCTTTTTTTTTCCAAAAACAGTGCCTTTATATCTTTGGTGATCCATGGCTTACTATTTGGGTAAATTTTGACAGTTTCCTTCTTAATGATCATAGATTCACAGAATTTCATGTAATAACTGACAGTATAAATGGCCTCACTTAGAGTCTATGAGGATGTTAGCACATCCTAATCAGTGTAGAAGAAGAACTCCTGTAGCTCTGCTATGCTGACATCGCACCAGTTTTGTGCTTACTGTATGATTGTTTTTTCTTGATTCATTTCTGTATTTTGGAAGTACTGTAAATGAATAATAATGACAAAGCTGGACTCATCCAAGACTGCACAATCAATGAAAATGCAGAAATCTTCCCATAAAACTTATCCAGTATGTTGTTCCTTCTATTATTAATATTCTTATACTGATCTATTGTGCCAATTCTAATTCCAGGTTACGTACATATTGAATAAGGCAGGTGACTTGGTTTCCAATTTTTTGGACAGTGTCATGAATCGTTTCAGCTGAAGCTCCCACATGAGCATGGGGCAGCATATAAACTACGATAACAAAGATGTGATACATGTGACAGATAGTATGGATGAAGTTCAACACTACATATTTGAATATTCAGAGTGCAGATGCACCAGCTGTCTGCTTACAAGAATACAAATTCCTTTCTTCCTGTTCACAGACAAATCCATCAGTTCAGTATTATTGTTCAAGTCTGCATTCTTAATCCAAGACTCAGAAAAGCATATTAGACCTCCAGGGAACTTCATGAGTACATTTTCATGGCACGCATTGAGATATGGCACAGATGCCCTCAAGATTAGGTGGCTGTCATGCTATGATGTGGAGTCACATGCCTGGAATCCCAGGAAAAAAGCGCATAGGAAATATCCGCACAGAAAAAAGCGCACAGTCAAATAAGCGCACGGGAAATAACCGCACGTGGAAGAATACGCTTACGGTAAAGTGTGCATGCAGAAAAAAGCACACGGCGGCAACATATAACTATTACAAATATAAAATATACTCCACCTATACTGTTAGACATTTTTTATTATAATAAAACAATGACTGGTTTGCTCTTGTACAATGTCTCCGTTCTTCATTTTCATTAAGGAATGGCACTTTGTTGATCGATTCTCATGGCACCTCCAAGTATCTATTCCATTTGTTGTGCGGAAACGCAGATATTCAAATCCCTTGTAACCGAGAATTTGCGTGCCTTTCTGATTGTCGAAAACTCCATCTCGCTTATTCAAAAAAAAAAAATGTCGACTTGCCTTGCTCGAAAGGGAAGATTAAAGAAAACTCTAAGTGTGTGGCCTATTTATAGGACAACCTTTACTTACTTGCCGTAATCAAAACTATAAAACCCTAATTTGCCTACCTGTGGAATAAGAAGGTATAATATAAATTCTGAAAACTATTGTAAAGAATAATAATTTCCTAGAAATGGTAATTTAGGCACAACAATGACAATAATAAAAGGATTAATCACTATTTTATTTTATGGACCATCCAACAGCCCACTATCCCAATTAGCACAAATGAAAAGATACAAGCTTATAAATATGTTTAGTGAACAATTATACAATTATATTGCGATGTATAATATAAAATGTTTTTCTTCTTTGCATATATGCCTTTGCCGTATGCACATTTTTCCATGTGCGCATTTATCCACGTGCGGTTTTTCCCGTGTGCGCATTTTTCCGTGTGCGGTTATTTCCCGTGCGCTTATATGACTGTGCGCTTCTTTCCGGTCACCACTTGCCTGATAAGTAACATCGTAGGATGGTATTGGTGGTTATTTAATGACAGTTGACCATTTTCTTTAAACATCTGTTTACATTTTTTTGATATTTTAGTTTACTGATAGAAGGCTTCTATGGAGTTTTGAAGTATACTTCTATAGACAAAGCCTTAATTTGAGTTTCATGAGCCAGCAAGAATCATAACCATGGCAGCCTTTACTGTGTGATTGACATTAATTAAAGCCTTGATGAGATACTTTGCCAAGAAATTTTTTAAGTTTAGGTTTATTGTAATATGTACAGAGTATAGTAACATTCTTACTTATATGTTTAACCAGCATGCAATACAGTAATCCCTCCTCCATCACGGGGGTTGCATTCCAGAGCCACCCACGAAATAAGAAAATCCGCGAAGTAGAAACCATATGTTTATATGGTTATTTTTATATTGTCATGCTTGGGTCACAGATTTGCGCAGAAACACAGGAGGTTGTAGAGAGACAGGAATGTTATTCAAACACTGCAAACAAACATTTGTCTCTTTTTCAAAAGTTCAAACTGTGCTCCATGACAAGACAGAGATGACAGTTCCGTCTCACAATTAAAAGAATGCAAACATATCTTCCTCTTCAAAGGAGTGCTTGTCAGGAGCAGTGACTGTCACAGAGATAGAGAAAAGCAAACAAATCAATAGGGCTGTTTGGCTTTTAAGTATGCAATGTACCGCGGCACAAAGCTGTTGAAGGCGGCAGCTCACACCCCCTCCGTCAGGAGCAGAGAGAGAGAGATAGAGAGTGAGAGACAGAGAAAAACAAACAAGCAAAAATCAATACGTGCCCTTCGAGCTTTTAAGTATGCGAAGCACCGTGCAGCATGTCGTTTCAGGAAGCAGCTGCACAGAAGGTAGCAACGTGAAGATAATCTTTCAGCATTTTTAGACGAGCGTCCGTATCGTCTAGGTGTGCGAACAGCCCCCCTGCTCAATCCCCCTACGTCAGAATCAGAGAAAGTCAGCGCAAGAGAGAGAGAAAAGTAAGCTGGGTAGCTTCTCAGCCATCTGCCAGTAGCGTCCCTTGTATGAAATCAACTGGGCAAACCAACTGAGGAAGCATGTACCAGAAATTAAAAGACCCATTGTCCGCAGAAATCCGCGAACCAGCAAAAAATCCGCGATATATATTTAAATATGCTTACATATAAAATCCGCGATGGAGTGAAGCCGCGAAAGGCAAAGCGCGATATAGCGAGGGATTACTGTACACCACAGTAAGTGAACAGTGATCAGGCTTCATAAATAATATAATCCATTAATCAGAATGTTTCATTCTGGACATCTACCAATAAATAAATGATCTGGGTGAAGCAATATTGAAAATTTATGGATTACATACATAAAGGCTTTTGGTTCAGAAATGAATGTATGGATGACTGTATAGTTTACATTTGCTATTTTGATGTAAATGTATCATGCTGTGTATATATATGGTAGGGTTTTGTCTTACCAGCTTTATCATGGTAACACAATCAATTGCAGGGCAGGGGTGACAGCGGTCACTAAGCACTTCTTCTTCCTTCCCCAATGATCAAAGGATGAACCCCAGGATGGATTTAAGCATCACTTCCAGTACAACCCCAGAGGTCTGCCCTGGTAACAATTTTAAACTCTGAAGACAAAGGAAGTGACCTCTCATTTGAATTCATGTTCTCATAGCATAGTGAGATCTACAACAGAAGACACTGAAGACACTTGAGAAGGAGACTCACAGGGGCCTGAAGACATCCTTAATCTTGCTTTCTTTTTCCTTCTTATTTAATCCTCTTTATAAAATATTCTATTTGTTCATTTACACAGAATCATACTGGTGTATATTGTGCATGTGTGTGTGAGTGTGGATAATGTGAGCATATATTGTCATCTTGTAAAAGAACACAAAACAAATCATCAAAAAGAGTTGGGGCACCACTGGCTTCCCCATGTAACAAAGTTACATTTTACCTTAGATAAGAGACAGAGCTCAGGTATTGTAGACATAGATATTCTAATTCCTGTGTCTGAGTAACAATGATGGCATGCTCCTGATTTCTGTCTGTTTTGTTGTTTGAAAGATTGAAAGAGGTGGGAGGTGAGTCTCCAATGATGTCATGTATCTTCAAACAGGCTGAGCTCCTTCTGGCTGAGAGAGGAAGTAATGGGACAGTAAAGCTGCCATGCAACCTACAAATCCTTCTCCTGTGTTCTCGCTACATGAGACCCCAGAAAAATAGACTTTGTTTGGGGTCTTGTTCAAAAAGCAGATGCCACTTGTTTTTAAGATTAGACACCCTTACACTAGGCGGCACGGTGGTGGAGTGGTAGCGCTGCTGGTTCACTTCCCGGGTCCTCCGTGCGTGGAGTTTGCATGTTCTCCCCGTGTCTGCGTGGGTTTCCTCCTACAGTCCAAAGACATGCAGGTTAGGTGCACTGGCGATCCTAAATTGTCCCTAGTGTGTGCTTGGTGTGTGGGTGTGTGTGGGCTGGCACTCTGTCCAGGTTTGTTCCTGCCTTGCACCCTGTGTTGGCTGGGATTGGCTCCAGCAGGCCCCCATGACCCTGTGTTAGGATATAGCGGGTTGGAAAGTGACTGACTGACTGACCCTTACACTATTTTAAGATTAGGGACCCTGGTGTACCTGGCCTTACCCCCACGAACCTTAAGTTCAGGGTTTGTAGGAGGGGTAGGCCAGTCTAAAACCAACAACAAGAAGGAGATGGTGTCCGCTTTTTGAACAAGATCCCTTTGTTTGTGCCTCTGACCTTATAAATATAATAAAATCTTTCCTCCAATTGCTCTTCATAGACAGCCGTTTATACTAACAATAGACAATGTTTCCAGCAAAAACATTTAAAAAAAGAATATATGATACACATTTATTTTTATTTAAATATATATGTCTGTCACTGTGTGCAGTGTTTTCAGACTGTGTAATATCAAATGGTGTTTTCAACAATTAATTCAATCTTATGAGGAACAGTAATTCAATAGACAATATAAATGCGTTTAAAGGATATTACATCTTCTACTTAAATTTTCATATCAAGTTCACAAAAAATTGCTTGTGCTAGTTATGGAGGATGTCATCCAGGAACAAGCTGTATAATTCAAAGATAAGAAATTCAATTTGTAACTTTATCTTAAGGGACATGCTTTCTAGAATTTTAATAAATACAATATTTTCATATATGAAATTTTATATTTGTATTAAAATTTAAGCTGAATATAAATGTTGTTTCCTCTATTGCTGTAATAGCTCTGTTATGCATTTTATTTGATCTGGGGCCTCATGTATAAAACCCTTGATATAATTGCTCACTAAAATTTTGCTTATGCTAGAAAGGCAAAAATGGCGTGTGCACAAAAAAAAAAGGATATATGGATCCATACACAGTCTCGGTCCGACACCAAGTTCTCTTGATATATCTCAAATCAAATGAAAAGTATGCACACGTCCACAGACTTTTAGCCACTCACCATCACTTACCACTAGTAGCTATAGTTAGGTCCATAAACATTTGGACAGAGACAACTTTTTTCTAATTTTGGTTCTGCACATTACCACAATGAATTTTACATGAAACAACTCCGATGCAGTTGAAGTGCAGACTTTCAGCTTTAATTCAGTGGGGTGAACAAAACGATTATATAAAAATGTGAGGCAACTAAAGCATTTTTGGAACACAATCCCTTCATTTCAGGGGCTCAAAAGTAATTGGACAATTGACTCAAAGGCTATTTCATGGGCAGGTGTGGGCAAGTCCGTCGTTATGTCCTTATCAATTAAGCAGATAAAAGGCCTGATTTGAGGTGTGGTGCTTGCATGTGGAAGATTTTGCTGTGAACAGACACCATGCGGTCAAAAGAGCTCTCCATGCAGGTGAAAGAAGCCATCCTTAAGCTGCGAAAACAGTAACAACCCATCCGAGAAATTACTACAATATTACGAGTGGCAAAATCTACAGTTTGGTACATCCTGAGAAAGAAAGCAAGCACTGGTGAACTCAGCAACGCAAAAAGACCTGGGCGTCCACGGAAGACAACAGTGGTGGATGATCGCAGAATCATTTCCATGGTGAAGAGAAACCCCTTCACAACAGCCAACCAAGTGAACAACACTCTCCAGGGGGTCGGCGTATGGATATCCAAGTCTACCATAAAGAGAAGACTGCATGAAAGTAAATACAGGGGGTGCACTGCAAGGTGCAAGCCACTCATAAGCCTCAAGAATAGAAAGGCTACTTTGGACTTTGCTAAAGAACATCTAAAAAAAGCCAGCACAGTTCTGGAAAAACATTCTTTGGACAGATGAAACCAAGATCAACCTCTACCAGAATGATGGCAAGAAAAAAGTATGGAGATGGAGTGGAACAGCTCGTTATCCAAAGCATGCCACACCATCTGTAAAACACGGTGGAGGCAGTGTGATGGCTTGGGCATGGCTGCCAGTGGCACTGGGACACTAGTGTTTATTGATGATGTGACACAGGACAGAAGCAGCCAAATGAATTCTGAGGTATTCAGAGACATACTGTCTGCTCAAATCCAGCTAAATACAGCAGTCAAATTGATTGGGTGGCGTTTCATGATACAGATGGACAATGACCCAAAACATACAGCCAAAGCAACCCAGGAGTTTATTAAAGCAAAGAAGTGGAAAATTCTTGAATGGCCAAGTCAGTCACCTGATCTTAACCCAATTGAGCAGGCATTTCACTTGTTGAAGACTAAACTTCAGACAGAAAGGCCCACAAACAAACAGCAACTGAAAGCCGCTGCAGTGAAGGCCTGGCAGAGCATTAAAAAGGAGGAAACCCAACATCTGGTGATGTCCAGGAGTTCAAGACTTCAGGCTGTCATTGCCAGCAAAGGGTTTTCAACCAAGTATTAGAAATGAACATTTTATTTCCAGTTATTTCAATTGTCCAATTACTTTTGAGCCCCTGAAATGAAGGGATTGTGTTCAAAAAAAAATGTTTTAGTTGCCTCACATTTTTATGCAATCGTTTTGTTCACCCCACTGAATTAAAGCTGAAAGTCTGCACTTCAACTGCATCGGAGTTGTTTCATTTAAAATTAATTGTGGTAATGAACAGAACCAAAATTAGAAAAAAGTTGTCTCTGTCCAAATATTTATGGACCTAACTGTATGTATGGCTTTAAAAAGCGCCCTTTTGAATATTCATGATCTAATGACTATAAATTTGGTCACATCCCTGAGTGATGTCTTTACTTTCAAACTATCTGAGAGTACAGCAAAATGAAACTTCATTAACTGTGAACTTGATATATTAACGACATTTCACTGAGTTTAAGGAGTCGCCGGGAGGCTGTTCCCCCAACCCTCAATGGATGCACTATGCTATTAAAATAAGCCTCAAATAAAGTTTATTTTTTCTTCAGATTTTAAGAACAAAGTTAATGTAAATGTGTTACTCAATAAATTAGTTGCACGTTGACTCAGCGTTGGCGTTACCTCATCATAGTAAAGGGACTGTGGTTCGTGTCCCAGTTGTTCCCTGCATGGATTTTGCATGGACATTCACATGGGTTTCCTTCCACAGTGCAATGACATGTGAGTTAGGAGAGTTGGTGACACTAAGCCGTCCCCTGAAGTGTATGTGTGTGTGTTCACCATGCAAAGAGCTGGTGCCCTATCCAGGGGTTGTTTCTGCCTGCACCTGTTGCTTGCTAGGATAGGCTCCAGCTGCCAGTGGCGTAGCTAGGGGGAACATCTGTCCCTGGGCGCAGCATCCAGGGGGCGCCAAATTGATGTTACGAAATTTTAGAATGAAATGTTTTCCATTCGTAAATGCACTAAAAAGTAAATAAAAAACATACCCAACAGACAATAATGTATCCCCTCCACTACTCTAATAAGCTTGACTCCCACCCAGAAACATTTTTGATGTTATTAAACTGATTTTATTGACTGTTGGAACCTCCATCGCCAGTTGTGAAAGATCTTTCAGTAAATTCAAACTTATCTTGTCCTACCTGAGATCATCCATGGCACAGGAAAGATTATCAGCCTTGGCTTTGCTGAGTGTGGAGTGGGAGGTTACCGACACCATACATTTTGATGAACTAATCGATAAATTTGCAGCAGCAAAGGCTACGAAAATTTCTCTTTGAAGTTAATAATTACATTTAAAGCATTATACATCAAACTATTTTTTTTACTTTATACTAACTTCATTTTCAGGTTATTATATTATTATATCCAATGTAATGTTTAAGTTTTTGCAATGTTATATTTGAATAATATTTTAGAATAATCTGCGGTGGGTTGGCACCCTGCCCTGGATTGGTTCCTGCCTTGTGCCCTGTGTTGGCTGGGATTGGCTCCAGCAGACCCCCGTGACCCTGTGTTCGGATTCAGCGGGTTGGAAAATAGATGGATGGATGGATTTTAGAATAATTATATTTTCGAACTACCATTGTTGTCTTAATTATTTTACTTCGTTCTATCTTTATAAATTTAGCGAAACCTTGAAAATATATGCATAAAAGTGCTTTAAAAAATTAAAATATTAAAAAATTTTAAACTAAAATAAAAAATATGAATTTTTTTTCTTAAAATACTATTATTTTAAATACATTTTTAAAAATTTTAAAAATTTTCAATGGCAAAATGCCATTGCATTTTGGCAAACAGGAGGGAGCGCGAAATCTTCAGTTGTCCCCGGGTGCTGAAAACCCTAGCTACGCCTCTGCCAGCTGCCCCCCTACCCTGGAAAAGCAGGTTTAGAGGAGGAATGGATCAATGAATGCTATAATCCGCCCTGCCCAAAGCAGCTCTCAATTGCACATCGCTGATCCTTAAAACAGGTAGAGAAGTACTCTGTACAATTAGCCGAATCTTAGGAGCAGGTTGAAGCTTCTGAGTTTTTAGTTCAGAGGAGCATTATTTTTGGCGATTTCAAGTTATTTCAGAACCCAGTTGTGATTATTTTTAAAGGTAAATATATCACTCATGGGCTGTGTTTATATTTGGGTAAAAGCCATTGATTTTTTTATTTCATTTCACAAAAGTCCAGATAGCCCTGAGATTCAGGCTAGTCAGCAAGCAACCATGAGGGAGGCCCAAAAAGCGCTGACTCGACAGGATAAAAGAGGAATATAAGACAAATTGACATTGATACCCTAGACCGAAAAAAGTGGAGAAGAGCATTGAAAGCCTCAGACCCTGCGTTAGCGCGGGACACACACAAGTAAAGAGAGAGAGAGAGAGAGAGACAGAAGGAATATATATATATATTTTTTTGTGTGTACATTTTTTCCTGCTGATAATTTTCACTGTAAATGTTTTTTGCACCCTAAACTGTGAGTTCTTTTAAAGTGACTGTGTGGAATAAAACCACCCACTTTATTATTATTATTATTATTATTATTACAGTGATCCCTCGCTATATCGCGCTTCGCCTTTTGCGGCTTCACTCTATCGCGTAAGCATATTTAATTATATATCGCAAATTTTTTGCTGGTTCGCGGATTTCTGAGGACAATGGGTCTTTTAATTTCTGGTACATGCTTCCTCAGTTGGTTTGCCCAGTTGATTTCATACAAGGGACGCTATTGGCAGATGGCTGAGAAGCTACCCAACTTACTTTTCTCTCTCTCTCTTGCGCTGACTTTCTCTGATCCTGACGTAGTGGGTGTGAGCAGGGGGGCTGTTCGCACACCTAGACGATACGGACGCTTGTCTAAAAATGCTGAAAGATTATCTTCACGTTGCTACCTTCTGTGCAGCTGCTTCCTGAAGTGACACGCTGCACGGTGCTTCGCATACTTAAAAGCTCGAAGGGCACATATTGATTTTTGATTGTTTGTTTTTCTCTGGCTCTCTCTCTCTCTCTCCCTGCTCCTGACGGAGGGGGTGTGAGCTGCCGCCTTCAACAGCTTTGTACCGGCGGTGCTTCGCATACTTAAAAGCCAAACAGCCCTATTGATTTGTTTGCTTTCCTCTGTCTTTCTGACAGACTGTGCTCCTGACGTGCACTCCTTTGAAGAGGAAGATATGTTTGCATTCTTTTAATTGTGAGACGGAACTGTCATCTCTGTCTTGTCATGGAGCACAGTTTAAACTTTTGAAAAAGAGACAAATGTTTGTTTGCAGTGTTTGAATAACGTTCCTGTGTCTCTACAACCTCCTGTGTTTCTGCGCAAATCTGTGATCCAAGCATGACAATATAAAAATAACCATATAAACATATGGTTTCTACTTCGCGGATTTTCTTATTTCGCGGGTGGCTCTGGAACGCAACCCCTGCGATGGAGGAGGGATTACTGTATTATTATTATTACCATGCTTATTTTAACTTCACCTGTTTGTTGTCTGGTACAAATCTTGTAATCGATATTTAAACCACTTCCTATTGTCCAAATGACTTGAAATTTTGCACACTTACTCACTTCTGATGACAATGCATGAATCAATAATCAGTTTCACGAACTGATCAATTAATCCATATTAATTAAGAAATGAAGTTTTCAGATGAAGAATAGTTCAAGATTTCACCAATAGATGGCGCTAGTAACGGATAGAAATATTAAAGGAAGTGTTAAACTATTGATTACAAAATTATACTAAAACAAACCCAAGACTAAAAAGTTGAAAATAATATATATAAAAAAAATACTTTTTAAAAACCACGCTTATATTAATTTAAAAAGTGAACTAAAAAGTAAAAAATAAGTCTCTCATACGTCATTTGTAAAATAAAAGCGTGGGCGCTTTTCAACAATCAACATTCAAAAAACACTTCTTAAAATCTTAGCAAAAGTGCCCACGCTTTTATTTTACGAGTGAAGTATGAGAGACTTATTTTTTCTTTTTAGTACACTTTTTAACTTAATATAAGCGTGGTTTTTAAAAAGTATTTTTTTATATATATTATTATACATCTACCATCAGTATTGCATCTCATTACTACCATTGGTCTCGATCAGCATTGAACTTCTACGACTACTACTACTAACAAAAAGGGTCTCTAATTACAAAAGAAAATAAATCCTAAAATAATGTCTACTGGAAGACATAATTATTATGAGAGTTCAGTAAAGGCATGTTTACTGTATCTCACCAGCATTTACATTTTTTTTATGCTGCATTACATTAAATTATTAGAAAGATGAAAAAAGGTGATTTAGTATCTAAAAGATGTGCTAGTTATTAATGCTGAAGGAGTTAAAATTTCCCCAGTAGATTACCATTTAAAAAGGATTAAAATTGCTGGCCATTTCCATTGAATGGGATTTATTTTCATTTCATCTTTTGTTGATATTCTCTTGAAGTGGACTTGCCGACTAGCCAAGTGCCCTTTCGCAGGGAGTTTTTTATTTTTTTTTTTCCAATCTGCGATGATTGCATCATGTACCTGCTGTGAAAAACTTGAAAATGCACTTAGGCATCAGCCTGAGTAGCAGATGGTAGCTAAAGAAAAAGAATAAATACATCAAAGCTCTAAGTTGTGAAAAAGCTGCATTTAAAATTTCATAATACAAAAGCATCCAAGATATGTCGATACTTGAATCTTGCAAAACGGTCAATGGAATTCAATGAAAAGATATGCAGATTCCATTTTACCCATAGTTCTATATCTTTTACAGACATGACATATACTCTATACTAGATATTTAGGTTTGCTTGCTCAAAAAAACGTAAGGTAAATGGCATAAGCATGGCACTGGGTACACACTTCCCAGGAAGGAATTTAATTTCTATGGCAAAAAAGCAACAGAATTGCTCACAAAAGTCTGATTAAACCTTTATCTGTGCACCTCGTGACTTGCATTCTAAATTGGAATATATGATTGCATTCCATTTATGAACTGAATCCTTAATAAATGTTCTTTGGTGGTATCCAAGTATCATATAGTATTTTTTACATTTTAATATCATCCCTTCTGGTAGCTTTGTTAAGAAAGGTAACCATAATCGTTAGTTTGTGGATAACCACTCAGGCTTGTCTGAAGCAGGTAATACCACCCCCGGGCTGAGAGGGGGCAATTGCGCTAACCTTCTCCTTTTCTTTTCCCTTTGCACCAACAAGAAGACAGCCAGTGAGGGCAACTGATTCCGCCCCTCCCAGCCGTCAGCCTTTAAAGCCCACCACTACTGGTCAGTTCTGATTCAGCTGACCCAAAAAACAGAGCGCCAAAAAACTTAGCATAAAGATTTGTTGTAGAGGGGCACATAGCGGCCCATTTTTGTATCATTTATTGGACTGTATTAAACAAGGATGACCAGGTTGGTGCCCCAGTATTTTCCTGTGGGAACCTGCAGTGCCTTATTTGACCACAATATATACATACATCATTTTATCTTTTGTCATACACGTGCAAATGGGAGGCAGCTGAAAGGCTCACAAAGGGATAATTCCATGCCAGACCAGGGGGTGGCAAGGTGCACTAATCTTCCCTCTTTTTCACCGGCAGAGCAACCACAGGAAATTTCACCTGGACTGGAGGATGTCACTTTCGGTTCCGAGCCCAACGATGTCACTTCCAGTTCCTGCCCCGATGACATCACTTCCCCTGCCTGGCTTTAAAAACGCCATCTTTGTTTGTTATGTTTGTTCTATTGTTGGACTGAAGTCTGTTGAGACCTGTTCTATGGAACCAACTTTTCAATTTTGGCAGCCTAATTCAAGTATACGAGCGGCTGCCCCCAAACCTCTTCCTGTGTCTGTCCAGTCTTTTCGCACTATTTATATATAATAGAATGTCTGTTTGTATGTCTTTATGTTCCCTATACAACCCTAAACACTTTGACCAATCTGAAACAAATTTTGCATAGTTACTCTCTAGGACCATATGGACAAAATAGGCTACGATGAAACCTGAACACCACCACCCCTTCCCTACCTCTGATTTCATCTCCTTGTCACATTAAAAACGTAAGTATTGTTTCGTTATTATTGGTGCCTGGGGGTCACAGAATACAAATCTGAAACGTTTTATTCAAAATTCAAGATGGATTATCCAATATGGTGGACCAAAATTTTTCCACATGAAAAATGTAGATACTGTATCAAAGGGACATTACTTTTTTTTTGGACATTTGACCACTATCTCATCGAAATGGTTTTACATCACGCCACCCCCAACAACATGTTTTACTTCAATTCTGACACCTAAAAATGAAAATGATAATAATATCAATACCCAGCTATAGGATAGGCTTCCTATCCTATAAATTGGTCACTACTGTCATAGATAGTCAGCAAGCTGTATTTTATTTAAATTGATTTACTAAATTCTTTGGAACCAGCTGGAATGCCACCGCACAGGTTAGGTTTGAAAATTTGGAATCACAGATAATGCTATTGCTTAATATTGACTCACTAAAATTGTGCAATGGAACAAGGCTATGTGTGAAGAAATGAATGTCAAACATGATAGAAGCAACAATTTTAACTGAAAAGGAGAAGATGTGTTCACTCTACCCACTCCAATGATGCCCACTGACATGCCTTTCGATTTTTAGCAATTGCAATAATTAGTGCAACTTGCATTTGCTAGGACTATAAATAAGGCTCAAGGACAGTCACTCAGGGTAGCAGGTATTAACTTAGGAAGGCCATGCTTTTCCAACAGTCAACTATATGTTGCTTGCTCCAGAGTGGGCACACCAAAACATTTATACAGTTACCAAAAATATTGTGTATAGCAAAGAATTAGATTAATTATTTAGACATATTGCAGTAATACATTAATGCATGTACTGTATGTACTTATTGTAAAAGAATAAAAAAATACACTATATGAATTTGTAAATTAAATATCACTGAATTAATTTGAATATGTTAATGTGTAATTTTTACATTTACACAAATGCTAATGATCTAGATACACTGGGTACTTTAAGCTAGTGTGTGTATATATATAAATAAAGGAGACTGCATCAGCCTAATAATTGCAGCCCAGTGAGCATAATCCTTTTCATGGTTAAATTAACGGACATAATTTTAAAGCAAAGATATAAAAAAGCAATTACCGTTGTCGCAGGAGGCTGGGGGACAGACTCAGCTGGGACACCTGGAAGGACCGGGAGGTGGCGTGTTTGTCCTCCGGGCCACGAGGGGGCAACTGCCCTGGATCAGGAGAGGGCCACGGAAGGGGAGCAAGGTGGCTCAAGTCCATTGGGTCCATGCCCACTGCCAAGGGGCGCATACCCCCCCCACCCCCCTCCCCCGAGTCTCAGAGAGCCTGGGAAAGGTGTACTTCCACCACACCCGGGAATATGGACGTCATGCTTCCGGGTGCTCTCCCGTCACTTCCGCCACACCAGGAAGTGTCATCAGGCAGAGCACCTGGAGCTCATCCGGGTAAGAATAAATGGGGCCGCCTTCCTCCAATCAGTGAGCTGGAGTCGGGAGTGGGAGCAGGACGAAGCTCCCGTGGAGAGAGGAAAGGCGGCCCAGGGACAGTGAGAGAAAGGTGATTTGGGCAAGGAGCACAGTGTGTTGTGCGGGACAGTGTTGTGTAAAGGAAGAAAAATAAACATGAGTTTTATAAAGATGCGGTGTCTGTCTGATGGTGTCCGGGCAAGTCTCACACCGTATATACTTGCGTATAAGACGCCTGTTCAAAAATACAACAGTTACATTTTTTTTTTACATCTTCTTGCCTCCTCCAATCTCGCATTAGTTTCTCAGACACATCGTTTTTTGTTGCAGCAGCACAGTTACCAATTTCTTTCGCCACTTCAACAACTTTTAGTTTAAAAACAGCTTCATGTTTTCTTCTGATTGAACGCTCCATCGTAGATAAGGGATGCTCTTACGATAAAGGTGTATAAGGGTGTGAGATACAAAATGGTCCAAATGCCGCTTCGGAATAGTTTGGGTATTACCGTGTGGTCACGTAGGCACAATACATAGAAGAAAAGGCAGTGTGCTCCGTGGTTCCTCTCTCAGGTGGGCATTAGCATATCATGACCTCTTGGACCAATAGCATGAATCTTCTGCATTTGACTTATAAGACCGATATTATCAAATACCGGAAATTATACAGTAAAATCAAGCCCTGACTTAGGAGAACTTAAACACGAGTATATATGGTAAGTGTAGTTATTTAAACCGACATACAAGTTTTAAGGGAATTCTAGGTTTCTTTATGAGTTTTCTTTATAAAAAAAGTAACAAACATATTTGGAAGTGATAGATTACGTGATATAATCTATCTAAACATTCAAGAAGCTTTTGATGTGGCAACCCATGAGAGGCTCATCATCAGACTAAAAGTTGTAAGGACTCCATGGCTATCAATGCCGGTATTACTGTTCTTTTGAATGTATCTAAAAAAATTATTTCAAAATGTTATCTTGGCCTTTTGGGCGGCACGGTGGCGCAGTGGGTAGTGCTGCTGCCTCGCAGTTGGGAGATCTGGGGACCTGGGTTCGATTCCCGGGTCCTCCCTGCGTGGAGTTTGCATGTTCTCCCCGTGTCTGCGTGGGTTTCCTCCGGGCGCTCCGGTTTCCTCCCACAGTCCAAAGACATGCAGGTTAGGTGGATTGGCGATTATAAATTGGCCCTAGTGTGTGCTTGGTGTGTGGGTGTGTTTGTGTGTGTCCTGCGGTGGGTTGGCACCCTGCCCAGGATTGGTTCCCTGCCTTGTGCCCTGTGTTGGCTGGGATTGGCTCCAGCAGACCCCCGTGACCCTGTGTTCAGATTCAGCGGGTTGAAAAATGGATGGATGGATCTTGGCCTTTAAACTGGAAGTCCCCTGCAGTCCACTAAAACACAGATCATGTGACCGCTGTGTAAGCATAAACCCGAGAGTTTGCGATATTTGTACAGATGAATGAAATTCAAACGTGATTGGATAGCTAAAATGTTATACACAGGATGAGAAATGATTAGCTATAATTACACCATGAAGTTTGGGGGAGTCACAAGAGCAAAAGACGTGTTAACGCTTATTAGATTCTTTACTGTCTGTAATCAAATAAGGTACAGAAACATTAAAAAAAGGTGGTCTTTTATGATGACGGGTTATTTATTTAGCATGCTGTCTGATGTACAATTAAGTTCAGCTTATTCATAAATGTGTACTTTAATTCACAAGTCCAGAAAGTGTATCAACATTTGTAAATGTAGCATATTTACAGTAAATGACAAGGATGACTTGTAAACTTAAATAATTGGAGTTTTATGGTGGTATTTCCTACTTCTACTATTTCTGCTGCTGTATTTTTAAATTCTCTGTGGAGTGGTAAATGAATGGTGTCAATAATGAGGGCAGCCAGTATTACAATAGTTTTTTATAATTGTTACCAATACATTGTATATACAGAGTTGCCAGATTGTAAAGATGCCATTCTAGTAATGTTTTGCGCCTCCTTTGGCCTTGAGAACAGCCTGAAATAGTCTGGACATGGACTCAGAGTGTCGCTGGATATGTTGTACCATGTGGAAATCATTACACTGCATAAAGATTTGTTGTAGAGGGGCACGTAGCGGCCCTTTTTTTTTTTTTATTGTGAACATCCCCTTACACCTCATCCCAAAGACACTCAGTGGGGCTGAGATCCAGGGATTGTGCAGATTAATAATGGCAAAGTATCATGCTGGATAAACTGTAGCCATGAATGTATGAATTTGGCCAGCAATGATGTTAACACATGCCATGCTGGTCATACATTCTTTAGTGGATATCTGATAGTGGATATCTAAAGTGTGACAGGAAAACATTGCCACCAATGGCCTGAAATGTTGACACCAAACAAAATGCCTCCATGTACTCATCTTACTGATGCCAATTTATGATCCTCCCATTGGCATGATACAAAAGAAATCTAGCTAAGCAGCTTGTTTCAACTAGTGGTCTAGTTTTGATACTTGTATGCCAAACGGAAACATTCTTTCTTGTTTCTCACTGACAACATCAGTGGTTGACATGGATCTTGGCTGCTGTGTCCCACTCGAAACCCATTCTGAAATGTTCTGAAATGACATTCTGCATGCCAATGTTGAATTCACATATGATTTGGCAGGTTGAGGCCTGTCTTCTTTCATGTATGAATCTAGACATTGTCCATAAGCTATTATTGTCCAATGATTGCCTAACACTGGTAGTTCTTTGCTTTTGGCTTCCTTCCCAGTAAACCCATTAAAGGGCTGTGTGTGAAAAGCTCATGGTAATAGTTGGTTGTGAGGTGCTAGATCTGACACGTCGATTGCCAACTACCATGCCATGTTCAAACTACTAAGGTCGCTTGTTTTTCCCATTCCAACACTAACTTAAGCTAGAAACACTGGTGTGTCTGATTTATATGACATGCCACTATCACATGATCACATGCCCAGGATTGGTTCCCTGCCTTGTGCCCTGTGTTGGCTGGGATTGGCTCCAGCAGACCCCCGTGACCCTGTGTTCAGGATTCAGCGGGTTGAAAAATGGATGGATGGATCTTGGCCTTTAAACTGGAAGTCCCCTGCAGTCCACTAAAACACAGATCATGTGACCGCTGTGTAAGCATAAACCCGAGAGTTTGCGATATTTGTACAGATGAATGAAATTCAAACGTGATTGGATAGCTAAAATGTTATACACAGGATGAGAAATGATTAGCTATAATTACACCATGAAGTTTGGGGGGAGTGACAAGAGCAAAAGACGTGTTAACGCTTATTAGATTCTTTACTGTCTGTAATCAAATAAGGTACAGAAACATTAAAAAAAGGTGGTCTTTTATGATGACGGGTTATTTATTTAGCATGCTGTCTGATGTACAATTAAGTTCAGCTTATTCATAAATGTGTACTTTAATTCACAAGTCCAGAAAGTGTATCAACATTTGTAAATGTAGCATATTTACAGTAAATGACAAGGATGACTTGTAAACTTAAATAATTGGAGTTTTATGGTGGTATTTCCTACTTCTACTATTTCTGCTGCTGTATTTTTAAATTCTCTGTGGAGTGGTAAATGAATGGTGTCAATAATGAGGGCAGCCAGTATTACAATAGTTTTTTATAATTGTTACCAATACATTGTATATACAGAGTTGCCAGATTGTAAAGATGCCATTCTAGTAATGTTTTGCGCCTCCTTTGGCTTTGAGAACAGCCTGAAATAGTCTGGACATGGACTCATGATATGTTGCAAAGTGGAATTTCAGTATAGGTGAGAGAGTGTACCTAATAAATTGGCAACTCAATGTATATATCCCATAGCTTGCCTGGAAACATCTCAGAACTCCAACATGGACCTGGAGGAAGTTGCATCGGATAGGGTGGCTTGGTCAGTATACCTCAGCATTTTGCCATATTAACCATCACTTGGAAAAGCAGAGTAACAATGACAATAGTGATGAAGAAACTTAGCACTGCTGCCTCTCCCGTCACACGCCCTGGGTTTGACTTCTGTGGCTAGTCATTGCCAATGTGCTTTTTATATGTTGTCTTCAGGAAATCAAGTCTTCTTCCCATATCCCCAAAGAACTTGACGTTAGGTTAACTAGTCATTCGAAAATGGCTCCATGTAGATGTGTGTGTATGTGGGTTGTGAAACAATCTAGCACCTCGCAGAGGGCTGTTTCCTAACTTGTATCCAGTGCTGGTGGGTTAGATTCCATTCTCCCATGACTTTGAATTATTAAGCAGTTCAGTGGGGTTGAGAGTGTTATGTGTAATGTTACAAATGAATGAAACAGTGTTTCTCTATCCTGCACACCGAGAGACCATCTTCATTTTGCAATATTTCTAAAATGGAAAAGGTAGATCTTAAATAGGTCAGATCAGTTTGAAATACAATGTAGACATTTTGAGTGGATTAAGGTAAAGTAAAGGCATTCAGATGTCAATTGTCAGTATTGTCTTGATATTTGAAGAATGTCCACCTGATTAAAGAACCTCTGATTTTGCATACAATAAGCACATATCATTTTCACTCATCTGTTGTTTCACTTAACTAGAGAAGTTAATTATTGGCATAATTCTAGAGGTATCATCTGGTTTTATTGATAAAAATAACTAAGTGTCATCAGCTTTCAAATAAACTTTACTAAATTGCATCTTAGTTCCAGAGTCCATATCTAACTGCAGACAGAAATGAGGGCCCAGTGTCTGAAAGCCATAGGTATTGAAAACAATTTGGTAAGCCTGTAGTGAGCCACCTAAAAACAGTGCCTAGTGGTTCAACAGAGTCCTCATGAAGAATACTGGGACAACTGTATTAACTGTAAACTTGAATCGTAGTGATTGAAGATGATTGAGTATCTACATCTGAGGATATACAATGTGAGTGAAGGCTAGTTCTCTGCCCTGACAGGTGTCAAAGCTGTTTTTTTTATCAAAAACTTGGGTTTTGTAAGATTCTAAAAAGTACACAAATCTGGAAAGAAAGATGGATATTATATTTTTGATATAACATTTGGAAAACTGTGAGGAGGCTGTCGCCATATTATTTGGAAGGATAAACTAATGTAGGATAATGAACAGAGAAGAGCTGCTAGGCTTATGAAAAGAAAAAAGAAGGGGGATGCCAGCCGATACTTTAAAATTAGGCAAAAAGACACAGAAAAGTAAATTTCAGACATACCTGTATATTAGAAAGTGTTATTCCATTGAGAGAACTGTAAATCCATGGGACAAGTTACCTAGCAATGCATTTAAAATCAGAGCCTTTTAGAAATTCAAGTCTCAACTTTGTTTTATACACATTACCAGTAACAGCGTACCACACGATAACGTGCAGTGAATCCACTTGACTTGAGCATTCCTAGTTTTCATCCTCTTTCTATGTGCGTTTAGCATTCGTTTGCACAGAAGTTGATGTGCTTGCAATCCTGAGCAGCTCTTCTTTTCTCCACTCTAGCAGCCCACTTCTTCTCTTCTTTCGTCGGCATCTTTTCGCGTTAAAACTGATTAAGTCAGTTTTTGTGTTACAATTACTTAGTACGTTTTTCTTAATTTTTCACTTAAGCTGGCATTTAAGTCTTCAATATGCCTCAGGAATGATTTAAGATATAAAGAGGTAGGGGAAGTGATGGCGAAGGTGGTAGGGATGAGAACGGCACCCGTACACATGCGCCACACGTCCGCCCTGTTACGCGCTGCCAAGTGTAGATTCTACAATAAAATAAATAAAAATAAAAAGCGTAATAAAAATCATCACCCTGAAAGCGGACAGTAGACGTCACATAGTATATGTATACCAAATTTCAGGTCAAAAGGTCAAATGGTTTTATTTTATTTATTTTTATTATTTATTTATTATTTATCATATGTAAGTTAACACAAGGTCAACATTACAATGAAATGTTTATGACAAGGAAAAACAAGTCACTCAGCCTAGTTCCGATAATGCTAAAAATAATTTAAAAACTTTACAAGTTTAAAATAAACTAGCAATATAAAATAAAATGTGTACGTTTTAAAAGAAGTTATAGAGCAATATGAGTTGAATGAGGAGCAAATACAGTACAATGACAGTTATTGCACAGATAATGTTTTATAAGTACAGATGCATATTCCATAAAGTGCAGATGCATGTTCCAGTCAGTATTCAGAGTGTGTGCAGGTACAGTTTGTGTGTGAGTCGTGCAATGTAGATGTAATGCAATGTAGGTGTGATGCAAGTGTATGTAAGTGTTCAGCTGTTGCTGTTGAGGAGTCGAATGGCCTGGTGGTAAAAACTGTTCTTAAGTCTTGTAGTCTGAGCAGCCAGACTCCTGTATCGTCTGCCAGACAGTAACAAGGAGAACAACTGGCGTGCTGGATGGCTGTGGTCCTTTATGATGCTGCTTGTCTTACGCAAGCACCGATGGAGGTAAATGTCTTCGATGGCAGGGAGACTCTTGCCCGTGATGTGCTCTGCTGCCTTCACCAGTCTCTGTAGTGATTTCCGGCTGCTGGCAGAGCAGCTCCCATACCAGACAGTAATGCAGCCCGTCAGCAGACTCTCAACCACACTCCTGTAAAAGTTTGAGGCGATGTTAGATAGATAGATAGATAGATAGATACTTTATTAATCCCAATGGGTTGGCATTCATGCCAACCCTCCTCGGCCTCCTCAGGAAGTAGAGCTGCTGGCGAGCTTTCCTGACCACAGTGTCTGTGTGAAGGGTCCACAAGAGATCCTTGGTGATGTTTACTCCGAGGAACTTGCAGCTGTTAACCCTTTCAACTTCTACCCCACTGATGTGGATGGCCTGGTGTTCTTCGCCTTGCTGTTTCCGATAGTCCACGATAATCTCCTTGGTTTTGCTGACGTTAAGAGACAAGTTGTTATCCAGTATCCAACCTGTATGAAAAAATATTTGGTCACAGAAGTATTCCTCCCTCTAGACTAGCTGACAGTGTCCTCTTTAACCTCATTATTATTGTTCTCTGGTCATAGCCTGTCCACCACTAGCCACTCACACGCACGCCACCTTCTCTGAGTTTACTTGTTTCCAATGAACAGAAGCTCCTGACACAGTGTTTGTGGCAGCAGGATGTGTGGAATGCTGGCTGTCAGAAAGTGAAACACATGGAGAAG
The DNA here is from genome assembly GCF_900747795.2 of Erpetoichthys calabaricus. NCBI lineage: Eukaryota > Metazoa > Chordata > Cladistia > Polypteriformes > Polypteridae > Erpetoichthys > Erpetoichthys calabaricus. The sequence goes on along the minus strand of NC_041409.2, from coordinate 15,387,330 downwards.
AAAGAGGTTTGTCATGTTAATGACAGTTCTTTAGAAATGGCCAGTGACTGCGTTATACAGCAGATTCCAGTTCTTGTGATGATGAAGCACATGAAGCTGATGGCTTTGCTCAGATGGTATACTCTGACACCACTTCTGAACGTGTGTGGAAATGACACACATGCACTGCCCGGTCCATAGTTGAAAAATAAGTTTGGGAACTGCTGATCTATAGACCATTCCAGGGTCTACACAAACCTATTTTAGATGATTCAAGTGGTAAGGTAAGCTCATGTCTTTGTTTTTTAAATAACTGGTAGCCTAATAACTATCACATATAAACTTTTCCTATTACTTTGTGTGCATACTGGCTTGTTGGCGGACGACTGAAAAACATGCCTGTTTATTGTTTGCATTTTGTTACCTGTTACTTTGCACACTGGGAAGAAATCCTTTTTGAAAATAAAGCTATTTTTTGATGCACTGATAGAAAGAATCACTAAACACATTTGAACAGAATGCTGTTGATGACATATCCTTTATGGTTTGGAAAGCTCATTTGATAATGAAACGATACAAACGTCGTGCAGTTACTGAGCTGGCACTGTGTCCATTCTACTGAACAATAGGTAAAGTGTATTGAAAGTTTGACAAAAGAGTCTGCAAAGTTGCAAAAAAACTAAACCTGCTATGTTTGTATTTTTTATTTATTTCGCAGGGACACAGTGGGAAACTTAAGGATAAATTTCGCAGAAACGTTAGGTTGTTTTTTCATCATACAGAGAAGTATAGACACATCGAATAAGTTACCAAGAAGTTTGGTAGACAGTAGGACTGTAGGGACTTTCAAAACTGGACTTGACATTATATACTGGGGAGCTTTATTGGGCTGAACAGCCTGTTCTCATCTAGATTGTTCTAATGTTTTAAGAGAGGCATATGCTTTGCATTTGTCATTCCAACCGATGGCACGTCACAAACATTTGTAGTAATACATTTTGTTACTACAAGTGTTTGTCATGTGCCATCTGTTGGAATGCATTTGCATTTTGTAACTACATGCATTGGAAAGTAAGCCTTGCAGTAAGGAGACCCGAGTTTGCTTCCCGGGTCCTCCCTGCGTGGAGTTTGCATGTTCTCTCCGTGTCTGCTTGGGTTTCCTCCGGGTACTCTGGTTTCCTTCCACGATCCAAAGACATGCAGGTTAGGTGCATTGGCGATCCTAATTTGTCCCTTGTGCATGCTTGGCGTGTGGTTGTGTGTGTGTGCCCTGCGGTGGGATGGCGCTCTGCCCTGGATTTGTTCCTGCCTTGCGCCCTGTGCTGGCTGGGATTGGCTCCAGCAGATCCCCATGACCCTATGTTAGGATATAGCGGGTTGGACAATGACTGACTGACTGCATTGGAAAATTACATTCCAAAATATGGTACACTGCAATTGTTAATGCTGATGTCTACGTTGATAACCTAGATTTCAATCCATCTAAGACAGGTAGCACAGCTAGTTACCTATATTTGGATAAGCTGCCTCCTCTCTCAAAGTGTTTTTTGTTCTTAATAATATTCAGTGCATTAGTTTATACCATTTCAGGGTTTTTCTATCAGTACACATACTACCTGCTATAATAAGTTACTGTGGTGTGAGATAGATAATTGTGAAAATCAGGATCCTGTTCACCTCTCCGGGAATCGCCACCTTCTCATGGCAGGGAGGTGTGAGTGTCTCTAGGACAGTGAAATCGCAGGTACAAGTAGCTGAAATGAGTTTTCTCCGCAGGGTGGCTGGGCTGTCCCTTAGAGACAGGGTGAGAGGCGCAGGCATCCAGGAGAGGCTCAGAGTAGAGCTGCTGACTCTCCACATTTAGAGGAGCCCATTAAGGTGGTTCAAGCCTCTGACACAGATGCTTCCTGGATGCCTTCCTATGGAGGTTTTATGGGCACGACCAGCTGGAAGAAGACCTATGGAAAGACCCAGGGCTTGTTGGCAGGATTATATCTCCCAGATGGCCTGGGAATGCCTTGGCAGCCCACAGTATGAGTTGGTAAGTGTGGCTGGGGAAAAGGATTTATGGGACTCACTGCTAAGACTGTTGCCCCCATGACCTGGATTCGGATAATTGGTGGAAAATGAATGAATATATTTGTCATTTCCCATTTTTTATCTCAATATCACTGGGTCCCCAATATAACCATGCATTATAACATGGCTGAAGCATGAGCATCTGCAATATCAAAAAGTGTGAACGTGGCACTAAAGCACATGGTTCCTCATCAGCAAGCCAGATACTTATAATAGAGTGCCTTCCACAAAAGCAGCTGATGCCTCTGACAAAGTAACCTCTGCAAAAATAGCAGCAGTGTTTGCTAGCTTAGACCTGCAGCTTCTGTCTCCATTTGGGGCTGAAGCTTCCACAAAGCATAACTTTGTTAAAAATGATGATTGGAAAGGAGGCACCAGAAATGTTTGGACCTCCAAGCTCTCACAATAATTAAAACCTTGCTTTATGTTTATAACATGGATTCTCTTTGACGGGCTCCCAGAGGTGTGACCAGAACATCATGTGTGGGTGGGCATTTGGATTGTCTGGGGGGGGGGCAAAAAATATCCATCCGTCCCCATCTTTGTAGGGGGGTCAAATAATAATAACAACATAGTTTTATATAACATATAAAAGCAAAAATTGTGGCATAAATCATAACCTATTGTTCAATAAAATTAACAGAGGCAATGGAACTTGTATTATTATTTTTTGTGAACAAATACAGAACTACATCTACAAGGTAAACATCAATAATGTCAAATGTATACAACATTTGAGAGCAAGAACAGAAACGTGGCTTATAATCATGGGAGGCTATAGGACATCAGTTTCCAGTGTTTAACCTGGATATTATCTACAGGACCAGTCTGCGGTTACTCTTGGCAAATTCTGAAATCATTCATGTCTAGATTTTCTGTGATGTATTTTTCGTGTGCCAGAATGACTAAATTTCTCTTCCTTGAATGCAGCATTGTTCGGCGGAGTGGAGTGAGAATGCGGTTCAAAGTAGAGAAAGAGCTTTCGCATGCAGCTGAAGACACACCAATGATGAGTGCTGTGATGCAGACATGGCTCTGACGTGCGGGATACTAGACGCGTGTTTGCGGAAGCCGCCACCGTCTTTTTCTAGAGCTTTCTTCCAATTAGTGTAGCCGTGTTTGGTGAATATGTCCTCGCGGTCCGAATTGGAAACACTAAATTTGCGGCAGGCAAAGCAAGAGCTGCCATCACGGACAACAGAATATTCAAGCCATGGTCGAGACTGATACCAGCTTGCACTAAAACATCTGAGTGTCTTTCCGAATGCGCGCTTGGGATAATTAGATAGATAGATAGATAGATAGATAGATAGATAGATAGATAGATAGATAGATAGATAGATAGATAGATAGATAGATAGATAGATAGATAGATAGATAGATAGATAGATAGATAGATAGATACTTTATTAATCCCAATGGGAAATTCACATTCTTCAGCAGCAGCATACTGATACAATAAATAATATTAAATTAAAGAATGATAATAATGCAGGTGAAAAACAGACAATAACTATGTATAATGTTAAATGTTAACGTTTACCCCCCCGGATGGAATTAAACAGTCGCATAGTTTGGGGGAGGAACGATCTCCTCAATCTGTCAGTGGAGCAGGACAGTGACAGCAGTCTGTCGCTGAAGCTGCTGTTCTGTCTGGAGATGACACTATTAAGTGGATGCAGTGGATTCTCCATAATTGATAGGAGCCTGCTGAGCGCCCTTCGCTCTGCCACAAATGTTAAACTGTCCAGCTCCATGCCAACAATAGAGCTTGCCTTCCTCACCAGTTTGTCCAGACGTGAGGCGTCTTTCCTCTTAATGCTGCCTCCCCAGCACACCACTGCGTAGAAGAGGGCGCTCGCCACAACTGTTTGATGGAACATCTGCAGCATCTTATTGCAGATGTTGAAGGACGCCAGCCTTCTAAGGTAGTATAAACGTAGTATAAACGTAAAGTATTAATTAAAATGGGCTGGGATGGGATATCCATATTTAAGTCAGGCAGACCGGACTGTATATTTTGTTGAAGGCAGAGGTTTGGAGTACCTGACACGGGCGCAGAGCTGGAGGATTGTGTAGGCTTATCTACATCTTTTGGAGTTCCAGTTCCCGACATGGGTGCGCTGTGCTCCGTGTTGGTAGCAGCGGTGCTGGGCTCAACCGTGAAGCCAGCAGCTTGCGGAGGGACAAAGGTTGAAGATGTCTGCTTTTTAATAAGCCACCTATGCATAGCATTTGGTGTTACCAACCAGAAAATAAAAGAAGAATGGAACGTATACGCTGTTTTAATTAAAGAATGTGGTCAACAGGTTCAAAACCTGCTGCAAAATGTGCAGTGAAGTGAACTGTGAGCAGCACGGTGCCTGTCTAGTGGAGGAGACACAGACGGATACGCTGCAAATTCAAACGGGCCGATTGGAAAGCAACTCAGTTTTGAAAATCAAATGTTATTCTTCTCCAGGGTTTTCATTGGACAGACAGAGCATTTCGCAGGGTGGGCACGGCTTGTCTCTGGGGGGGCAGTGCCCACCCCAGCCCTCCCGTGGTCACGCCTCTGCGGGCTCCTGTCTTTTGAAGACATTGCACACTGTGCTGCAAACTACAGCTGAGAAGACCTGTCTCTATATCCGATAACGTAGATGCTGCTGAGGTTTACTGTGGCTTGGCTGCCTAAGCAGCAACTCTCTTCATTCTACAAGGCTAGGTCAAGTTTTCTGTGTGAATTAAAATTTCTTTAACCTTTGCAAATTACTGCTCTGAGTTTGAAATAAAGTGTGGTGTTGCAAATATGAAAGGAATCTCAAAAGGAGACTTTTGAGCACCACCGAAATCTGAGACAAATACACATATACTGTTTATATACTTTACTAGCCGTCCCCCGCGGCTGCACCCGCATAGTAGTGAAACAGGACAAACTTTAAAAATCATATAAACAAACGGGTATTGCTAGCTAAGTGAAGGCAAGGTACGCTCCAAAACGTGGCCAGAGGTTTACCGATTCGAACGGAGGCTGGTGCGTGAGTGAGGAGGGCCCCGCCTGACACCCCACTCCTGGCGTCATGCCTTCCCCCTCTGTCTTAGATTAGTGAGAATATATATCGCTCCTGCAAACAAACTATGATTCTTAGCGTGATGAGAGAAGTTGCAAAATCAACCATAATGTTGAAGCAAATTATAGAACAAAACCCGATCTAAATCCATTAAGTAGTTCTCTCGTGAAAATAGACAGACAGACAGACGTTGGATTTTATACATATAGAGATATGCACGGATGAGCCAAAACATTTTGACCACTCTGATATGAAGCACATTACGTTGATTGTCTCAAAACAACAGCACCTGACAAGGTCATGGATATATGAGAGGCATATATGAGATGGTAGGTAACCTGACATTTGGTACACATAGTCAACATGTTGAATTCAGAAGATATGGGCAGGTGACTTTGATAACAGCCAAACTGTTATGGCCAGACAGCTGGGTCAGACCATTTCTAAAACGGCAAGGCTTGTGGGGAACTCCCAGCCTGCTGTGGTGAGTACCTAATGACAGTGGTCCAAGGAGGGTGTTGGGCGATGAAGAGTCATCGATGCAAGAGGACAGTGAAGGTCATCCCCTCTGGTACAAACAAAAGAAAGTCTGCTTTAGCAGAAATCACAGATCATTTTAATTCTTTCAGGGTGGATGTCGACTTTTGTCAAAAGAAGGGGGTTGATGGTGGTAATCAACTGTAAACGGTGACATACCTTCTGTTATGTTTTAGTTGGACTTTCTTTGCTAGAAGGAACGTTAGCTTCATTGGTTTGACCGAGATTCCCTGTGCTTGCATGAGTAGCGAGGAGCAAACAATGGCAAAGATGGCATCAACATCTGGTGAGAAATTGAAGCGAATGTGTAAAGCAAAATACTGCATGGACGATGTTTTGCATATTATCGCCAAATTGGACTCTGACTTGTCAGCCTCCGATTTGGATACAAGTGATTGAAAACAATTATGAGGTGCCAGTATCAGTTGATCGATCCCCAGCTGATCGTAGTGCTGAACAGATTTGTGTTGCTGACACACCTATGGCAATGTGGGAAGACCACCACTTACATTGACAAGAGGTATAAACCAGATTGTGATGCACTGCGACTGCAACTGCTGTTGCCGTCCCTGCCCTGTGAAGACAGCCGGGCAGCTAGGCTGCCGCAAATTCCGGATGAACTAGCAGCCACAGCACGCAGCAACAGACGTTTTATGTTGCTTTCTGTGTAAAACCATTGCTTTGTATGTTTTTCAGAAAACTATGGTTTTTGGAAAAAATATTCAGCCCTCAATGTCATAAAGATAATTATTGAAGTAATGTGTCACAACTCACAGTACACCACACCCTGCTGTGTATGGGACTGTGTAGCCACAAGCCAGTCAGAGTGCCCATGCTAACTCCTACAATGAGCACACAAGTGCTGGAACTGGACCTTGGATTAATGGAAGAAGGTCACCTGGTGTGATGAATCCCATTTTTCTTACACATCATGTAAATGGCTGAGTATTTGTGTGTTGTTTACCTTGGGAACAGATGGCACCCGGATGCACTGATGGAGAAGGACAAACCAGCTGAGGGATTTTGTTGCTTTAGGTACTCTTCTGCTGGGAATTCCTGGGTCTTTGACTCTTATCACTTACCTAAACATCATTGTAGACCAGGTACACCCCCTCATGGCGATGGTATTCCCCAACGGAAGTAGTGTTTTTCAACTGGATAATGCACCCTGCCACACTGCACAGACTGCTTGCGAATGGTTTGAGTTCCATGTGCGTCCCTTGCCTCCAGATTCTCCATATCTCATTCCAAGCATCTGTGGGATGTGTTGGAAGAAGTATGATCCACAGCGGATCCACCTCGTGACTTGCAGTACCTGAGTCAGAGGGTCTGTAGCTCACATCCTGTTGCCAGACACAATCATTTATGGTTTGGAAAGCCCATTTGGTAATGAAGCGATACAAACATCATGCAGAGTCCTTGCAGAGTCTATGCCTCAGTTGGTCATCACATGAAGGAGCAACTTCTTATTAGGCATGTGGTTTGTGAATTTCCCCTTGGGGATTAATAAAGTATCTATCTATCTATCTATCTATCTATCTATCTATCTATCTATCTATCTATCTATCTATCTATCTATCTATCTATCTATCTATCTATCTATCTATCTATCTATCTATCTATATGGTTATAATGTTTTGGCTCATTAGTTTATATATGTTTTGTGAAATGATGGACAAGCACAGGTTCAAATGTTGGAGTACCAACTGTGTAATCCTTGTTTAAATGAAAAGAAGATAATCGTAAGTTGTACAAAACAAATCTAGGACACCCCCAATGAGAATCAAAACGTTTCTTAGAACATTTAGAACAGGGTGATCCCACTACTCTCACTCACCCAGGTCATAAGAAGATCCCAACTACTGTTGGGCTGCCGCTTATATGCACCCGAGTGTGGAAGGGGAGTAGTTTATGAGGATTTAGGAGGCACCTTCTGTCTGCAGTACTTTGGAGCTGTGAGTGAAATGCTGAGGTAGTTAGTGGCAGTATACCCTCTTGTCCCATAGTGGCATTGCTTACCTTATCTTAAAGGTGTCTCCCTATGCACACATGTGTAACACCCCCCCCAAAAGTGTGTTCAGGAAAACTATCTAAGAGGTTATGGGATTGGGAAAGCATTTGAGTTAGTGTGAATTGAAACCATCCAACACAGTTCCACAAATTTTTACAGCTGCAGGCTCCCAGAAGTTAGTTTCTCATTACCAGGTTGCCATGGCCATCCCCACCCATTTACATGGTGTAGTTCTGTCTTACCTCTGAAGCTCCTCTGAGTCATCAATTTCTTTGAGGCCAGTCTCTTCTCAGTATCATGGCATTGGGTGACACCAGGAAGACCTCTACTCACAAGCTATGGAAGAAGTCCTGCGAAGATATTAAGGAAGTAGTGGTCATATACCAGCCTGGTAATCCCCATTTAAAGGAAGAGAAGATAAACGTAATTTGTACAAAACAAATCTTGGCTACTCAAAACATATTCTTAGCCTAGAGAGGTACCAGTACTCTTTCTTGCACTCTGAGTTCAAAAGAAGACCCCAACTGCTGTTGCCTGAGCCCCGAAGAGGTGGGGCTTGGGAGGTTTGTGGAGGTGTAGTCAGGCTTCTTCTGGCTGCTGTCCTTCAGAGCACTGAGCAAAACAATAAGGTTGTTAGCCACAGCGCCTCCTCTTGTGTGGTAGTGGCATCACTTAACTTATCAAAGCCTTGAAGACTCCTCTTATGCACACGTGTGTGACATACTGTGTTTGTATACTGCATTATATATGTATGAATGTGTGTGAGTGTGTCAATAATAACCTACTGTACCCTACCTTAAACTTTGCTGCCATTGTATTAGACTTCTTGCTATTATACACATAATAGAATTTCAATGATTAAAGTACAGTATAGGTATAAATGACACAGTTCACTTTAAATTCTGATTGAGAACATACCCTATAGAGCATTAACGGATTCTGTAATGTTTTAGTCCTTCATGTTATAGCAGTTTTAATGTAACCTGCAAGGCTCCACCACTGATGCACTGCATGACCCTGAGTAAATCATTCAATTCACAATGGTCTGACTTGGGTCAAAGCATTATTTAAATGTTTGTACTTTACACTTGTGATTTTTAAATATTTTTTTGGATAAAAGCATCAGCTAAATGAATGTGTTTAAATGTACAGGATTTTCATGAAAAAATAATGTTGCTTTGCAAAAATACATCGGCAATCTGCTTGAAATAACTGTTAGATTTTTTTTTAGCATTTCATAGTGATTTTTCTTATTGCCATCTTGTCTAAATTGAACAACAGCTCCTAGTATACCCATTATCTGCTGTGCATTTTTTAAACACCCTGCTGCAAAATGTGAGGACTGCAGAGAGAGGCAGAAATATGAAAAATTGCTCCCCAGAGTTAATAGCTCGGGGCCGACCAAAGTCATTTGTAAGCATAAGTGAGCCCGGCCTTTTACTCTTCAACTGCTGCACTTGTCTTGAGTTTTATTTCTCATTGTGTCAGATCTACTTTTTGGCTTGTGGGTCACTTCGTCCAGTTCTTCTGCACTGAAAATCCCGTCTCCTGCTATAGACCATTAGTATGTCACCAATACAACATATCATACTTTGCTCCTTTAACCTACTATAATGTTGGCAGTTGAAAAGGCAGTACGTGTAGACAATAAATTCTAGAAGTTAACAACCTTTCCTGCTGGAATTGTATTGTTTCTCAGTCTTAAATCAGCCCTTAATTAGTTCCACCTTATTTCTCCTAGTGAGTAATAATCCACTTTCCCTGGACCCAGCAGTCTTCTGCAATGTGAATAACCCTCCTTCAGAATGCTAATGTTAGATCACCCTTTGTGCTTGTTCTTCCCTGACCTAACTACTGTTTTAATGAAAATGTTAACCTGAAGCATCGCAACAGTTTTTTGGACTCTGGCATACTGTACAAATGGCTCCCTGTAACTGGTTTCACAGGCTAGAAATGGAATTCCTCAATTAAGTAAATTCATTTATTTGAATTAAAAGCTTTGTCATTTCCTGTAAACTTCCTGAATCATATTTCACAAAATGTCAAAAGAAAAAAAAAGTTAAATGTGTATATCAGAATTAAAATGATATACAGACTGAAGAGGTAAATCTGAAACATTTAAACTGAACTCACCCTTGTGGGATATCTAGCTTTATTTAGCTTATTTTTACTTCAAACAATGTTTCTTGTCAATTTCATAATCTAATAGAACAGAAAATATAAATAATGAAACAATACTTTTTTCTTTTGGTCTATGGATCACATGTACGCTGTCAGAGGTCAAACCGATTGAAAACCTGAAATTATTCAAACTAAGTGATCTAAGAAAATAAAGAATCAAGGCTGAAGTCAGAAATATGCCAAGGTCAAAACTAAAGACTTGCTTTGTAAATTCTGATATTGTGTGTCTGAGTCCATGGGTTTTTGTTATGACTTAAGAGTCACAAAGCATGCAAACACCATGAAGCACTTCCAAAAATGGCCACTAGAGGGGAAAAAAGTCAAACCCGGCTAGTAATAAAGTCAAACACATTAGTTTATTAAAAAACAAAAGTTTTAGTTCCAAAAATTTGCTCTATCGAACAGTGTTCATAGAACACAAAAGCCATAAAGGATTTGGCAATCCTAAGCAAACACAGTAATGAAATACACTATATTGCCAAAAGTATTGGGACCCCCTCCAAATAATTGAATTCAGGTGTTCCAATCACTTCCATGGCCACAGGTGTGTAAAATCAAGCACCTAGGCATGCAGACGGCTTCTACAAACATTTGCGAAAGAATGGGCAGCTCTCAGGAGCTCAGTGAATTCAAGCATGGTACCGTGATAGGATGGCACCTGTGCAATAAGTCCATTCGTGAAATTTCCTCGCTACTAAATATTCCATGGTCAACTGTTGGTGGTATTATAACAAAGTGGAAGCAATTGGGAACAACAGCAACTCAGCCACGAAGTGGTAGGCCACGTAAAATCACAGAGCAGGGACAGCGCATGCTGAGGTGCACAGTGTGCAGAAGTCGCCAACTTTCTGCAGAGTGAATAGCTACAGACCTCCAAAAGCCGAAGAAGAGTGTGTAGAGAGCTTCATGGATTGGGTTTCCATGGCCAAGCAGCTGCATCCAAGCCTTATATAACCAAGTGCAATGCAAGGCATCGGATGCAGTGGTGTAAAGCACACTGCCAGTGGACTCTAGAGTCCTCTAGAGTGACAAATCACGCTTCTCTGTCTGGCAATCCAATGGACGAGTCTGGGTTTGGAAGTTGCCAGGAGAACGGTACTTGCCTGACTGCATTGTGCCAAGTATAAAGTTTGGTGGAAGTGAGGTTATGGTGTGTGGTTTTTGTTCCAGGGGTTTCCTTTATGATTATTTAACCGTTGATTGGGGAAGTTTATTTGGAAGAAGTACAGCTTGTCGGGTCTAACATTCCTCAGCTTGCCAGGCCACAGGTCTTGGTGGCATAGCTGCCGTTCCGGGTGAGTGGGTCAGCCGTTACAAATTCATATTCTGTTTGTAACCATTGAAGGTGTGTTTAATGTTCACTCACATTATGGAAGTTGGTTACTCGTGTTTATTGATGATATGTCTACTGGGATTCAGCCAATGCTGCAAAACTGATAAGCCCAACACTTCACAGCACCGATGGACAATGAGGCAAAACATACTGTGACGGCAAACCAAGTGATTTTAAATGCAAAGTAGTGGAAGATCCTTCAAAGGTGAAGTCAATCAATTGACCTCAATCCAACTGGACATGCATTTCTGTTGCTGAAGACAAAACTGATGGCAGAAAGTCTAGCGAAAAAGCAGCAACTGAAGACAGCAGCAGTAAAGGGCTTGTAAAGCGTCCATAGGGTGGAAGCCCAGCACTTAGAGATGGCCATTGGTTCAGACTTCAGGCAGTCATTGATCATAAAGGATTTTCAATTAATACTGAAAATGATCATTATACAGTAATCCCTCGCTACTTCGCAGTTCACTTTTCGCGGATTCACGACTTCGCGGGTTTTTAAATACAAGTGATTGCCCACCTATCGCGGAAGTTATGTTCCAGACCCATCAGCAACAGGAGAAAATCCGCGATATAGAAAGACCATATAAATAAACATTTTTATAGTTTAAGCCTTAAAATACCCATTCCACATGCTTTAAACACATGTAAACTTATAAAACACACTTTGTTAACACATATGATATGTGGATGTCGGGCTAAGGATATGAGTAACATCTCACTATTATAAAACATTTTAACTTCACGCAAGACAAGACAGTGAGACAGGAAAATTGGTGATGTACAGGCTTTTAAATTATTGACACGCAGAGCGACAAGCAGCACAAAGCCAGCACAAAGTCCACTTCTCCTTAGCGTTCATTCAGCTCCCCACCCCCTTGACAATGCGAAGTGGCAGGAGCGTGCTGTGCCTCCGGGGAGGGGGGGTTTGAGCGAACGCGCAGAGCGACAAGCAGGCATTTTGGCAGAAGCAGCACAAAGTCCATTTCTGCTCAGCGTGAGTTCAGCTGCCCCCCTTCACAAAGCGAGTGCAGACACATTGACGTCTGATCGCTGCATGCAGTGTGCAGTGTTGGTCTGCGGTGTTTAAGAATGTAGAAAGTGTTTAAGAGCATAGGAAGTGTTTATAAGAGCATGGGAAAGGTTAACAAGAGAGTGAGAAAGGTTTATAAGAGTGTGGGAAGGGTTTATAAAGCCTTAAAATATGTATAAATAATAAAATAAATATAGGTCGCTACTTCGCGGATTTTCACCTATCACGGGGGGCTCTGGAACGTAACCCCCGCGATAGGTGAGGGATGACTGTATGTATGATTATGTTAGGTTTGTCCAAATACTTTTCAGCCCCTGGAAATGGGGAGGCTAAGCAGAAAAATGGCTGTCATTACTAAATGGCACCAATATTTTTTGGTAAACCCATTAAATTAAAGCTGAAAGTCTACACTTCAATCACATAATGATTGCTTTATTTCAAATCCTTTGTGGTGATGTATAGAGCCAAAATTATGAAAACTGTATCACTATCCAAATACTTATGGACCTGAATATGCTTTCCTAGTTTCAGTAAGACAAACACAATTTAAACTCCTTTTATAATGTTAAATCTCATTTAAAATTACACAACATTAAATTGTCATTAATTACCCTTTCAATGATTTTGATTTGCAAATCAAAATAAATAATTGACTTCTTAGTTTACAGCTGAATAATGTTAAAATGACAACTATTTTTATTTTGCTGTCAAGAATACAGCATTTCATGTTTCTGTTCATGGTAGGTAATTACATTTTTTGTCATGTTAAATTAATAAACCCAGATGGTTCATTATTCAAAAACTGAGTCACCATTTCAGGGACTGTAAAAAAAAATCACAATGCATCTTTACAGTATTAAATACCTTGCATGAATCTTGGCTTACTTTAGTTACTGAAATTTCATATAACACAAGTGGTCTGGTATTGTTTGAGTTGATCTGAAGTATGGCGTCACATGCTGGCCAGAGTTTTAAGGTGGTAAAACAATTTAGCTTTCTATTCTCCTCTGCGGCAGAGATGACCGTAGCTACCCAGATAACGTGAAATGACTCTAAGACCCACTTGCACTGTCTTCTGTGCCAATCCTGGCACTCCTTAAACAGCACTCTGATGAGGTATAACAGGACAAGTTTGGACCTGATGTTGGTGCAGGCAAATGGAATCATCAGGGAATTCATGCAAAGCAAAACAAAGCAAGGAAATGAAATGGAACAGTGTGTTTATCCATCAGTAGTCTAAGAATTTCTGGTCTAACATGGAGTTACAAGGATTAAATATGGCAGCCCACTGCACCTCAAACATTTTTGTGAGATATTTAGAAAAATGCACTTACTTTTACGTACTCAAAATATCTCTACAAATAAAAATCTCTATGGATAACTGACTGGTGAAAATGTTTCTGCTCCATACACATTTACATTTACATTTACATCATTTAGCAGACGCTCTTATCCAGAGCGACTTACAACAGTGTTTGTTAGTTTTTCGCATACCCCTTGGGGTCAGAGCGCAGGGTCAGCCATTATACAGCACCCCTGGAGCAATTACAGGTTAAGGGTCTTGCTCAAGGGCCCAGCAGAGTAGGATCTCTTTTGGCAGTGATGGGGTTTGAACCGGCAACCTTCCGGATACCAGCGCAGATCCTTAGCCTCAGAGCCACCACTCCGCCCCCACCTACACCTAACTTGCATGAAGAAAACTATAAAAACAACTGAGAAATACGTGGCCATTGTGATGAGAATAATTCACCAGACAAATATAAAGGTTTGGGGATTTGCCCCATATAATCTCTATTTTGGTCAAGACGATAATTGAATTTTTATCAGACATTCGACAACATGCTGTTGATTCTGTTCTGTCGGCTTTTATACAAAATGACAAAATGGCTACAGGAAATGATAATAACCGGAAGTGGCGTCATCAATGGGAGCCGGAAGTGACATCATCATGGCGGTACCGGAAATGGCGTCATCATGGAGAGCCAGAAAGTGACGTCATCATGGCGGGACCGGAAGTGACGTCATCAAAGGGAGCTGGTAGTGACGTTATGGATGCAGAAGTGTGTGATGTACCGTTGTCTGAATAGTGAATTATTGCAGGTATGTAATTATTTTTCTTCTTTAGTTCTGTAGGGTCAGAAAGAGAGGCATTAGTACCATCATACAACCCCCCATCTTGTAACCATTCACTCACCTCTGGACCTGTTGATTGCCTCCTAAGCGCACGTGTGTGACACCATGTATAAAGTGTGCACAGTCGGCTTTCTGTTTTAAAATGGGTTTTCTAGTTTTCTACCACACTTAAAAGATTTTCTGCTCTTGGCTTCAAAAAGTATGCATGGACTATATGTAATCACATATTAGAACATTAAAACAATCTGGACGAGAATAGGCCATTCAGCCCAACAAAGCTCGCCAGTCCTATCCACCTCATTCCTCCAAAATAACATCAAGTTGAGTTTTGAAGGTCCCTAAAGTCCTACTGTCTACTACACTACTTGGTAGCTTATTCACTATGGTTCTCTGTGTGAAGAAAAACTTCCTTCCTAATGTTTGTACAAAATTCACCCTTAACAATTTCCAACTGTGTTCTTGATGAACTCTTTTTAAAGTAACAGTCTCGATCCACTGTACTAATTCCCTTCAGAATTTTAAACGCTTCAATCATGTCTCCTGTTAATCTTCTTTTACTTAAACTGAAAAGACTCAGCTCTTTTAATATTTCTTCATATCTCATCTCCTGCAGTCCTGGGAATCAACCTAATCGTTCTTCTCTGGACTTTTTCTAGCACTTCTGTCTTTTTTTTGCATCATGGGGACAAAGTCTGTACACAATACTCCAGATGAGGCCTCACCAGTGCATTAGACAGCCTGAACATCACCTCAATGGACTTGTACTCCACATATCGTGCTTTATAACTTAACATTATGTTAGCCTTCTTAATGGCTTCAGAATACTGTCTGACCACATATTCTATATCATAAGCTGGCATTCCACTAAAGATGAGTTCTTGCCTTAGCTCTCCTGCTGTTGTGATAAGAGCATCCCTGGCTACAAGCAGAACGGTAATCAAATAGTGGAGGGGAATTTGGACAAGGCCAGTGAGCTAATCTGTTCCTAAACAAATGAGGCACCAATGATGCCCTCCTCCAACACTCCTACCTTTTATGTGCTAGATAAGAAAAATCCACTTCTTCACCTCACAGACCAAACAGACCACTTGCATCCCTTGCAATTTGCCTACTAAGCACATGTAGAAGGTGACCACCCTCTGATTTCACCAGTACATTTAAAACCATACAGTCTCCCTGCTTAGGGAATGCATCCACATTTCACTTTACCCACTACATCATTGATTTAAGCTATAACTCCAATTTATGTTGTCCACAGAATTTATGAGATGACTCCTCCATAGAAGTCTAGAAGGTTGATGGATGTCTTTGTGATGTGGTGCAAAGATAATGACCTGTAACTGAACATTACCAAGACAATGGAGCACATGATAGAGCTCTGCCATGCATGACAGCCCTGAGATCAGTCACCGTAAAAGGGGAGAGCATGAACTTAGTGTAGACTTATACTAATAACACTAATAATTTACATTTATATAATGCTTTTCTCACAGACTTATAAGTAACTAGAGATCCATGAGAAGAGAGGAGAGTTGACAAAATCTATTAATCTATTTATCGAGCTCACCAGTCACTTTTATTGTCAAAGCTGAATATTGAAAATGGATGAATATTTGATATGGGCTAGGCTGGATGGAGAGTATCTAAGCTTCTAAGAAACATAGGTCTGAAAGGGACCATGAATATACTTTATCTATAATAATAAAAGGCAAAGCCCTCACTGACTGACTCACTCACTGACTGACTGACTCATCACTAATTCTCCAACTTCCCGTGTAGGTGGAAGGCTGAAATTTGGCAGGCTCATTCCTTACAGCTTACTTACAAAAGTTAGGCAGGTTTCATTTCGAAATTCAAAGCGTAATGGTCATAACTGGAACATATTTTTTGTCCATACACTGTAATGGAGGAGGCGGAGTCACGTATCGCGTCATCACGCCTCCTACGTAATCACGTGAACTAAAAACAAGGAAGAGATTTACAGCATGAGTCACACGCGGGAACGAAGGTAAATGACGTTAATTTTTGACTGTCTTTTAATACTGTGTAAGCATACATATTAACACATGTGCAATTAAACGTGTGCATTTACGGGGTGATTTCTCAGGCTTAAAAGCTCACCTTTTATCAAACGCGGGAACAAAGGTAACTGACGTTGTTCACTGTCTTTTAATACTGTGTAACCATACATATTAACACATGTGCAATTAAACGTGTGCATTTACGGGGTGATTTCTCAGGCTTAAAAGCTCGCCTTTTACTAAAAAGGTAAATGCAAAACTATTTTCAATCAGTTTATTGAAACGCTCCCGTTAACGATTGCAATAACATATTCGCGAGATAAAAGAACGAAGTAGGGGGAAATGGAGGAAGAGCCGCAAACAGCGAAGAGCAAAAAATTAATTAAACAATTGAGAACGGAGCGAGTGAAGCATACAAGCATGTTCATAAGGGAAACAAAGCACGGTGTAAAACGTAAGTTTAAATTAAGTTTATAGAAACGCTCCCGCTGCGGATTGCAATAACATATTCGCGAGATAAAAGTTTAATGAGAAGACACGAGGTATAAACGAACCACACGCCGTGGCGCAACGTTAGGGGCAACAGTTTCAATCATTCTATGATCTGCTTCTCGCAACTGAAAGATGGCACATGGCGGATGTTAGCCGACTTGCTGACCGCAACGTTAGGGGCTTCAACTATGGCGCTGACGCCACATCTCAGTGCCAACACTTTGCAGACTGTACTTAAAAGACACGCCCTCCTCACTGGACAGTTAAAAAGACCAATCAAACTAACGATGACATCAAGTATTACCCAATCAAAAGTAGGAAAGGAGGCATCTTCATAAAATGCGTGTGGGATGATTTGCATGAGACGCTGCTTTAAAAAAAAAATGATAAAAAAAATACGGGATAAATCCCGTCCAGTATTGATTCAAAACGGGACGCGCAATTTAATTCTCAAACGCGGCACGATTCCGTATTTTAAAGGACGGGTGGCAACCCTACAGTGCCAGGTAACCACCCATACAATCAGATTGTGATTCAGACTAGGAATGCAATGAATGTAATTACCCCGATCTACATACAAGGCGAAAGTCTTGCAACATTCAAAGATGATGGTTTGGGATAAGTACACCATACAACATAAAAGAGCTTATGAAGCCTTGAACCGAAAAAAGCAAGATCTCAGAGATCGTAAAAAAAAAAAATAAGAGGTAATGTCGTTTTACTCGTTGTAGATTTTAGTCAAACATTACCAGTTATTCCACGAGGGAGACCAGCAGATGAACTCAACGCGTGTTTAAAATCCATGCTTCTCCCACGCTCGGTTATATGTCGCGTGTTCTCGGGTAGGTGCACCAAAAAATATATACATTTAAGCATGTAATGGGCAAACAAAAAATGAGGTATACCCGAAGGCACTGCAGTAGTACTTAATGTAACTTTACTTCTTAAATGTTAATGTTTTACTGTTTAATAATTTATACGCTTCTTATATATTGTTCAAATTCTTTTATCAAAATACCACTGACAGCGCAATGCACGATAACATGGAGTGAATACACCATACGCATCCGCCCACGGCCGCCCTGCTGTGCGCAGATAGGAGTTGATTCTACAATAAAATAAAATAAAGATAAAAAGAGTAAAACAATCATCACCCATAAAGCGTGTGTGTGTGTATATATGTGTATATATATATGTTGATATGTGGATGTGTATATGTATATATATATATATATATATATATGTAGATATGTGTATATATATGTGTATATGTATATGTATATATATGTTTATATGTGTGTGTGTGTATTTTATATATATAAAACACAGCAACACTCATAACAATGACAACACAATTACATTGACAATCACGTTACGTTATTTTTAAAATGTTTCCTTTTTTTTTCATAACCTCTTTAACACACTACTTCTCCGCTGCGAAGCGCGGGTATTTTGCTAGTAGTCAATATAAGGGAAATGTATAAGTGAAAAGGGTTCACAAATGGAATATCTAGTAAATAACCAAATGATGGTAGGTCTACTCGAATGTAGGACAGACATTTGAAGATTTAAAACACACTGCTTTCTGTGCATTTCAAAGAAATAGGCAGTGGTGTATACATGAATATGGCAGAATGTAATACAAGCTGAAGATCTGAGGAGGATACACTGAAAGATGTATGCCAACAGGTCGAGTATCCTCTCTCAAGAGTAGTTTCTGTGAAGTTTCTGATAGGACTTTAGCAGTACTAACATGTATTGTAACTCAAGCTATGTATAAGTCACTCTTTTATGGACGAAACCAAGCAAACTCAACTAAATAAAGTAGAGGTAAATAGGCTGGATTATCCACAAGCAAATGTGTTCTGTTTCAGTTAGTAGCAGAGTGAGACATCCGTCAATGCATAAATACATAAGCTATATTAGACCATATCAGATAAACAGATGGAAAAGATGCTAATAACTGTTGGCCATTCTAGCTGAAGCGCATTTTCCATAAAGATACAATATGCCTACGTGATGTGTTGCATTTCTCTCTGGCTACTGTCTGAAGGTTAGTTATAGGTGTCAACAGGCATGCAAGAAGAGGATACCCGCTATCACCCAGCATTTGTCCACCAACAAACCTGCTTCTTTTTCTGACATAATACTAAACTGACCTGAATATGAACACATTGTGGGTACACTAGGGCCACTTTGACAAAATACCTGTAAAAAATCCTTATGGTTACAAATCACTGGTATGTTTAATGCAGAGAACTTTTATGGTACATGTAAATAGGCTCCATGAGGCTTGGAATATGCATGGATATCAGCTACAACTCAAGGGTTTAGCTTAGGGAACAACTAAAGGGCTTGAATAAAAGTAATTCCATGTCTGACTAGGGGGCGTCGAAGTGCACTGATTCTCTCTCTCAATTCCTTGCAGACCATTCTCGGGAAGTCCCGCCCAGTTCCGGGGCAACCAAATGACGTTACTGCCGGTTCCGGTCTTGAGGACATCACTTCCTCTACTTGCATTTAAAGGCTGCCATTTTAAGGCAGCAAGTCTGTTCTGTTTTGGACTCAGTTGTGTGAACATGTCTGTTCTTTCTGATCAGTTTTGCAGCCAGGAAATATTATACGGGTGGCTGCCCCAAACCTTTCCAATGTCATTTGTTGTTCTTGTGACAGTCTGAAGAACTTAGACATGATATCATCTTATACTATACATGCTTACTAATGTCCTAATGTGAGTTTTAGTGAGTTATGTCTTGCAACCACTGTCTGTTGCTATCATTGCAAAGTTCTCCACCCCAGAGCCCAGAGCTTAACCCTTTTCAGCACCTTTGGAGATTAATTGGGACACCAGTTGCGAGCAAGTTCTTCTCATCCAACATCAGTAGCTGATCTTACAAATGCTCTTTGGGCTAAATGGCCATACATACCCAAAAACACACTTCAAAATCCTGTGGAAAGCCTTTTCTATATGAGTACAGGCTGTTATAGGCACCAAGGAGTAGGGGGAAATTGGTCAACTCCATATTATTGCCCATGGCTTAGGAATGGAATGTCCAACAAGGTAATGTAAGTGTGATGGTCAGGTGTCCACAAATATTTGGCCATATAGTGTAGAATTTTATATAACACAAATATTGGATATAATAGCAGTTTTAGAAAATGCTGCTCCTTATAATAAATCATTGGATTAGTTAAGATTTGTATAATAAAACAGAAAACAAATGCATATGCCCTTAAAAAAATAAAATAAAAAATATAAGTACAAAGGCAAAGAATATTTTGTGGCCAACAATATCAGTTTCTACAAGCAATTACTAAAAATATTGAATGTAAGGAAACATCTGCCGTTTTCCTTGTGAATATAAGGGTTGCTCTTACCTGATGACCGATATCTTAATATATTTAGATGAAAGAACACTAGCTTTTCATACAAAATTAAACATTTTCAAAATCAGTGATTTTGTTTCCTGTACAGTATTTGAAGGAATGATTTCTTCTTTTAAAGCCTGTGACCTCATATAACTAGTTAAATTAAATGGAAATATGCAGCCAAGGAAAATTATTACTAAAGAAAAAAAAAACACACACACAAACGTATTCTAGCTCCATTAGTGGCGCTGATTTATCATGAACCTTGGGATTTTTTTGCAAAACATTTCTGCCAACAGCAACTCCTATCTAATATAATAAAACACTAAGGTCTGTGTGTGCAACCAGTCCCTCAGAGCAATCTGATTGGTCAGTTTGTCTTTCGTGTGATTGGTCAGTTTGTCTTTGGTAATGCGACCAAATATGGAAGTGCAAGTGTGAGACACACAAGGAGAGAAAAAGGCATTGGAGATGCGCTAAGTGAGTCACCTTCAAAGATAGGAAATATAAAAGGGGAGATGAGGTGAGAAAAGTGCCTCAAAAATAATGACAGAGTCTGACCTGTAGGCTGTACAGGAACACACTCAAAAGATGGAGCACTGGTCAAGATAAAAATAACAATACATTTTATTTATATAGCACCTTTCCCATGCTCAAGAAGCTTAAGAGGAGTTCAAACACATGTGGATGCTGAGGAAAGGCAATGACGGTACACGTATGGCAAAAGATAGCAAATATTTTTAAATTATTCTATTACCGGTAGCATGGGTAGTAAATAATAATTCAGGTTGGCCGCACTCAAAAGTCTATCATTGACATCACTTATTACTTGAGTTTAGAGATTAGTAGCAAAATGTTCAGCAGCAGGAGGACTACAAAAGTTACTTTATTAAAATTAAGAATTAAAAAATCTTGATCCATTTGACAAGCCTTGTCATTCATACATAATGAATACTTCTTGAAAGACATGGTAGGTTAATTTTCAAATCAGTTTTTCCATCATGATTTTGATCTATGATCACTGAAGGAGTGGTGTTGGTGGGGATGATATTTTTACAATTTCTAGGGTCTGATTTTTATCAAATGGGAGCATAATTGTTCCACTCATTAACTGCGCTTCTGAATCATAAGAAGACCATTACCTGTTGCTAATCAGTAAGTTTGGCGTCTGTTATCTGAATTAGATTATGCTGATTTATTTACTGTTGGTGTTTCTTAAGAATTGGTCGTGACAAAGAAAGAAAACAATGGCCTCCAGATTTGCTTTTCCAGTCAAGTTTTTCAACCTTTTCCTTTATTTTATATATGACCTTTCATGGAGCGCACCATTTCTAAATGCCCATCTATCTTTAAATTCATATGACATTCTGTTTCTAAATGTGTAGACATTAAAGTAGCTAACATTTTTCTGTAAATGTGGACATTAAATCATCTTTATTCCATATCAGTTCTGTTACAAATATTGTCTATACAATAAGCAAACATGTCACCACTGCCTAGTTTTTAATTTAATAACCTGTGAGAAGCAAAGATATTTTCTCTCTCTTGAGTATCAAATAAGCCTCAGAATTAATTTACATATAAAAGCAAGTTCTTATAGCATGCATGCCCAAAGGATTACTGAAATGATACCCAATGAAGACCTTAAGTGTGGTTGACCTTAATTAGGCACCAGGAATAATGAGGTGTGCTGCATTGCACAAGTTAAGTCATTCAGCCGATTCTGTTACAATTCTAACTATCCACCTTTTGAAAAGGTCAAATATCTGTGTGTGTGTGTGTTTGCGTGTGTGTGTGTCTGTGTGTGTGTGTGTATATTTCCATCCAGTTACTATATCTGTGTTATATGCCATTTGGTATGGGATTTGTAAAACCAGTACTCATTTGTGACGTGACATATGTTGGAATAACACATACACTGCGTTTTATTACTAATAATGTTTTTAATGCACCATCTGCTGGAATGACAAATGCAATGTATTATATTACTAAAATGTTTGTAATGCTCCATCTGTTGGAATGACAAATGCAATGTATTTTTTTATTTCAAATGCACGTGATGAGCCATCTATTGGAATGACAAATGCACTGCATTTTATTACTAAAACGATTTGTAATGTGCCATCTGCTGGAATGACAAATGAAATGTATTTAATTACAACTAATGTGTGTGATGTGCCACCCGCCTAGAATGACAAATGCAATGCATTTTATCACTAAAAATGTGTGTGATGTGCCATCTGTTGGAATGACAAATACAGTGCATTTTATTAGTACAAATGTTTGTGATGTGCTGCCTGTTGGAATGACAAACAAGTAGCACAGCTTGTACCTTCTAAAGGGCAATGGGACCCCTTAAACGTGTAACAGCTCAGTTTTGTTGGTTTAATATTAGTCACAATACTGAAAACTCATTTGTCCACACACCTTATAGCTGTGTATTTATCACCAATAATCGCAAACTCCACTTTAATTTGAGTTTTCAGTGTTAAAGACACAAAGCGGGGGTCCAAAAATTTGTATAATTGTTAAATAACCTTTATTATAAAATGTACAGCAATTCCCATTTGGTTATCTTCAAAATGCTCTCCCATTCCTGCTAACATTCCCTTTGCTCATTGTTGTTACCGTTTCTAGAGCCCCCTGTGATCTTTTTTATTTCAGTGTCAGTTTTAATTTTGGGAGCTAAAAGAAATCACATGAAGTGGCACCTGGTGCACGTGAGGAGTGTGAAGAAAATCCATATTGTTTTTAGTCAAAAACTGTTTGACTGACAAGGCAGTGTGTCCAGGTGAGTTCTCATGCTGCAAAATCCAGTTTTGGGTGTTCCTGATGTTTTGTTTTCTGATACCACTGCAGTTCAATACAGTGTCACTGATTAATATTCTTTTCACAGGCTAACAGTCTGTACATGAGGAATAAGTTCTTTATGAACAAGTTTGTCAATGTGGAAAAACATGACCATCATTGTCTCTTGAGGATCTGCCGTGTTGACTTGAAGAAAACAAAATCGCTGAAGTCACACGCAAATCTGTAGATTTACATTAGAAATACGCACTCAGCATGATGATAAACCAACCAGATGACTGACTAATCAGACTGTAGGCAAAAAATACTTAGTGGCATATTCACAAACTACGCACTACTCCCTTGCTACTGACCGATTCTAGGTGGCTTGGCGTTTCATTCATTGCAGAAGTCCTGGGCTGTGGAAGCACCACTGGATACTGAATTGACTTCAGAAACACTGAGGATCGAAGACATTTCTGGCAGGTAACACAGAACTGCTGTAAATAAGAAAGTCTTTCAGTTCTGAAATCAAACCTGAAACAATATCATGTCAGCATTGTGGGTGTGCTGGGAGCATTTCTCTATTGGGACTATTTCCTTTTAGTACTTTGCTTATTTCTTGATTTTTCTTTGGAGCCGCTATTTCTCTGGCAAAATACCTTAAAAAGCACAGCAAAAAAGATCTGGAAATATAACAGCAAGACAACAGAAATTGCCAAGGTTATTATTACAAAAGTCAAAAATATTGCAGTGCAAAAGACATGAACAAGAATCACAAATCAGTCAAAAACATTCAAAGTTTAGGAATTTTACCACAACCTCCAAAAGCTATAAAGCAGAATGTGTCGCACCACCATGTTTTAAATGTTGTACATGATGATGTCACGTGTAACACCATGGGAATTACACAACAGGCATACTGTGACTGCTTCCATGTTCAAAAAACAACAAAATAGCCATGCCCAGAAAAATCAAAATTGTGACATGAAATAAGAACAATAAAATAAAATACACAAATAATACACTGCAAAAAATCAGTGTGAAAAAATGAGAAAAAATAAATAAAAAACAAGAAAAAGGTATTAGAATCAAGCAAAATTATCTGCCAATATAGTGAGAAAGTTTAACTTGTTAACTTGTTAAATTTTCTAAAAATGAGATTATATATCTTACACATACAAATCTACTCAAGTCAGTTATTCTTAAAATAAAAAAAACAAGATCTATTATTTCTTTTCAAGATTGTCTGGCTTGTTAAGATTTCATTTTTTGCAGTGTAATAATTTTCAAATATATCCCAGATGGATCACAACATCCAAGCACTTTGTTATTTCCACAGTAATGCCTTGGTATTTTCACTGTGCGCACACGGTTGTGGTAGGAATTCATTCACATATTTTTTGTGTTGTTTTGATTAATTGTTTTATATAATTGTTTCATAAATTCACTTTATAAGCTCTTAAATAACAGCCAAGATCACCATTGCAATGAGCCAAACATGGAGTTCCTTTATTATAGCATTGGACCCAATGAAGCCCACATGTGAATTTGT
This sequence comes from Erpetoichthys calabaricus, assembly GCF_900747795.2. Taxonomy (NCBI): domain Eukaryota; kingdom Metazoa; phylum Chordata; class Cladistia; order Polypteriformes; family Polypteridae; genus Erpetoichthys; species Erpetoichthys calabaricus. The sequence continues at coordinate 15,362,773 of NC_041409.2, read as the reverse complement.
GAATTTCCCCTTGGGATTAATAAAGTATCTATCTATCTATTAAGAACTGAGTTCTTTAAGCAGACAAATGTGTCTTTGCAACCATCCTAAATAGCCCAGGATCATTTGCATACAGATCTGTAAATTTTAACAATTTGCACCAGTCACCATAAAGATAAATAGTATAGTTAAAAAGAAAAAAACAAGTTAAATGTCATATTATCATATCATCTAAATGGTGATGGTGTCTGCAAATGGAGTCACAGTTATACAAAGAAAAGAAAGGAAAGAATATTTCCCTTTCAATAATAGTGATAGTTTTTTAAATTTTTTTCATTAATTTGGTAATATCATTATATTGCCTTGTCAAATATTTGTTTATTTCATGGGCACCTCCATTTTGTGTTTCTAGATGTCATGGGTGCTGCCATTTTTTCTGCATGGTTTCTAAGCATGTGAAGCATATGACTAGCGGTGGCTATGATATATGCTATGGCTGCTCTCATTATGCAAGTGCCCCGACATTGGTAGAATATAAGGAAGTCTTACAAGAGACTAACACCAGTACAGCCAATAAAAACTGAGTTAGGATAATGTTTTGAATTCATGCTTGATTTTTGAGTTATGATTTGGATACTGCTTTGGTTTGGTAAGAATTTCAAAAATTGTGTAACATATTTTTGCTTCAGTTTAGACCATGGATTCTTAAACTATATCAGTGGCGACCCAAAATGGAAAATGGTAAAAAGATCAATGGAAAATGGCAATGGGTTTTTCACAGGCAGTTTAAGTTATCGAAATTTCTCCGCTATGACTGTTCTCCCCCATGGTTCTTCAAACATCTCCCCCCACCGATCTGACATTTTCAACGACACTGAGAAGGGCAATATTGGGTTAAAAGAAAATGACAAAAAAAGTTTAAGAAACACTGGTTTGATTTTTACCTTAAAGAAATACATTTCTTCATATGTGAAATTGAAATGCAGTCCTGTCAGGATCCAGTGTGACTATTGATATACAGGTGTGAATTCCTCTGAAGCACAATGCTATCTTACAAAGACCTGGGGCCTCATGTATAAATGGTGCGTACACACAAAAATGTTGTGTATGCCTGTTTCCACGATCACATTGCAATGTATAAAAACTAAACTTGGCATAAAACCACACACATTCTCATGCCAGCTCACTTCATTGTGTATGCAAGTTTTCAGCTCGGTTTTGCAAATTAGTGGCACCCAGTGTCAAAGCAGTGCTACCATTCCTGTGTTTATAGATTCACATCCCTGACACAGCTTTATCAAATATACTGAAATTAACAGCATATTGTTTATTAGTTTAAGGCATCTGATTGTAAACAACCTGTAACCATATAACTGTGTACAGAATGGCCAAACTATTCCAAATACCAGCACCACAGAGTATTTTAACCCATTGTATCTGAGTATGGAATCACAGCTTTACAGCAGCTGATCGGAAAGCTCTACGTCAGATTGTATCAAGAGTGGAGAGAATTATTGGGATACAGCTTCTAGCACATGCTGCCTCAGCCATACGCACAGTCTATTTGAACTTCACTCATTCGGCAAATGCTTCAGAGCCTTTCCTGTAAGGACCTCGTGGTTCAGTAACAGTTTAATCCCAAGAGCTATAAATGCACTCAATCAGTCCATCAAGTGCTCATTGTAGAACTATTTGTATTTATAAGTACAATCACCTCACTGTAAACTTGCATTACAGTTATAATATGGCACAACCTGAGCCACTTATATAGTATGCTTTCATATTGTATATTTTTCATTGTTTTTTTATTATATTATTATTATTATTATTATTGTTGTTGTTGTTATTTTATCATTGTTAGTTTATGGAGGATCTGCATACTAAACCTCATTGTGCCATACAATAATAATAAAGGAATTCAGTTCAATTCAATAGAAGAAAGCGTGTATTAACATATGATGGCAACTGGCTTCTACGTCGATTTTGATTTCCAAGTGCTATCTTCTTGGAGCTCTTGATATCATTTTTAAAATGAAATGCAGTAAAGTATGTATGGTGATCCCTCCTCGATCGCGGGGGTTGCATTTCAGAACTCCCCGCAAAAGGTGAAAATCCGCGAAGTAGAAACCATATGTTTATATGGTTATTTTTATATTGTCATGCTTGGGTCACAGATTTGCACAGAAACACAGGAGGTTGTAGAGAGACAGGAACTTTATTCAAACACTGCAAACAAACATTTGTCTTTTTTTCAAAAGTTTAAACTGTGCTCCATGACAAGACGGAGATGACAGTTCCATCTCACAATTAAAAGAATGCAAACATACCTTCCTCTTCAAAGGAGTGTGCGTCAGGAGCAGAGAATGTCAGAGAGAGAGAGAGAGAAAAGCAAACAATCAAAAATCAATAGGTGCTGTTCAAGCTTTTAAGTATGCGAAGCACCGTGCGGGAAGCATGTCGCTTGACAAAGCAGCTGCAAGGAAGCCCAGCAAGGAAGGGAGCAATGTGAAGGTAGTCTTTCAGCGTTTTTTGAGGAGCGGCCGTATCCTCTAGGGGTGCGAACAGCCCCCGTGCTCACAATATATTTGAGTAGTTTTATTTAATACGTAATACGTGCTCTGATTGGGTAGCTTCTCAGCCATCTGCCAATAGTGTCCCTTGTATGAAATCAACTGGGCAAACCAACTGAGGAAGCATGTACCAGAAATTAAAAGACCCATTGTCCACTGAAACCCACGAAGAGCGAAAAATCTGCGATATATATTTAAATATGCTTACATATAAAATCCGCGATAGAGTGAAGCCGAGAAAGTCGAAGCGCGATATAGTGAGGGATTACTGTATATTACGTTATACAGATACATTTTTAACTTCACTTTAATAATGTATACTGATAATTAATAAATGTGTGAGCACAGCAGCATAGCGATAGCGACAAGCTGGCTCTCCGTTCAGGGATTATTCCTGCCTCACGCTGTATTCTTACTGGGGCTGACGCGACACTGGATGGATAGATAGATGGAATAATTAAACATATACTATGAAGATATTTCAATGTTCCTTAAAAGTTTTGAAGAATCGGTGTTCTAAGCTTACAGATGGCTTGACATTTATTAAAAAGCTGATTGTTTGGCAATTGGTTATTTGAAGAAAGAAAAGAAAGGACAGGAATTGGCGGTTAGTACATTTGAAAAAGACAGTACTGCTGCAATAAATTATTTTATCGAGGGTCGCAGCAAGCATCTTGCAGGAGGCAGGAACAATCTATGGATGGGGCGCCAGCTCGTTGCTACCACTGCACCACCATGTTCCCATTTTTAATACATGCCTTAATTCCTATCATCATGAAAATTATATCAAGTATACATCTTAGTATTTAAATTGTTCAGAGAGCTGTAAAATCATGAATGTAATGTATGAAGGAAAGCCGCAAGGTGGACCTTACTACAAATTCAAGAAGCATGTTTGTGGCTTGTGTGGACCCCATAGAAATGAAATGTTCTTTAAAAAAAAATCACAAAAGGAGAGGGGAACTGTGAACGCCTCTGGCCCAAGGACCAACCATAGAGTTCCTTTGTATTTGAAGATTTATTTAAAAAAAATTGAAAACAAAGACGAGGACAGAGGCAGAGGCAAAACAAAGAAATCAAAATAAAGGCATGCCCAAAGATGAAACTAAAAGTAACCAAAATCAATTCATAATTAAGGAAATGAAAATCAAAAACAAAGCCATAGTCCATATGCAACAATCAATAAGTAAAATAATTTATAAAAAGCAAAATTAAAAATACAAAAGAAAAGCCATACCACAGATGGTTTAACTAATATGACAACGGCCAGCTAATGGTTTGCTCAGACTTTAACAGGCCTGGCCGCAGCCCCCCCAGCTTGAGTGTCAGGTTAGCTCTGATCCCTTAGACTCAACATAAAAAGGATGAGGTTCTTAATATAAAAGACCAATACATTCATTATTAACATAATGTGACAAAACAGGCTTCCTAGAATAATAATAAAATACAACAGAAAAGAAATAAAAAACATATTTGATAACAAAACAATATTTAAAGGACAAAAAGTGAAATAAAAACAAAGCATATTTGCACTAGGGCTGAAATCCTGGCTATATCCTAACAGCGTGTTTACTAACTACATTGGAATCTGTGTCATTAATATCAATCCTTCTTCCAAACCCACTTTATTCTGAGCAGGGCTCTGGGGAAGCTGGAGCCTATCCCAGCAAACATAGGGTGCAGGGAAGAAACAATCTCTGGACAGGATGCCAGTCCTCATGTCATTAATATAAATTAGAAAAAAGTAATGGCTCAAGGACGGACACCTTGTTGTGAAGAGGTGACACACATGTGGCAAAAATGACCCACAAAATTAGACCAGGATCTTCATTGAATAAAGGCCTCACCCCCATGCTACCTAACCCCAAACTCTACAGACAAGGCTTTGGACTACACAGGCACAAAATGGAGAACAGGCCTATCAAGTTCACAAATGTGCTTTAATTATTCCAAATACATAAAGTGCCTTTCAAGAAGAAAGATTAACCATTGGCTTGAGAGACTGGTCCAGTGAAGCATCTTTATAAAATAGACACAATTCACTTAAATAACAAAAATAAGAGCATAAAATAGGACAAAATGGGAAAAAAGGTGAAAAAAAATTAGTGCTTGCCCAAAAAGACAACCCAAGGCTAACAAGTCCAAATCCAAAGAACAGAGCAAAAAAATCCAGAAAACTAGAAAGACAAAACAGTCCTTAAAGAAAACGTTACCAACATTCCAACAACGAGTGAAACTCTAAGGGAGCAGCTGCTCAGCCTGCAATATAAAGGCCAAGGGTGGTCTCTCAACAGTGACATCATGGTGGACCCGCCTCTTGGGGTTCCACCCACAAAATGCAAGGAACATAAATAGACTTTGATACATAATACAGAACTGAGGTGGGTTGGCACCCTGCCCAGGATTGTTTCCTGCCTTGTGCCCTGTATTGGCTGGGATTGGCTCCAGCAGACCCCCCGTGACCCTGTGTTCGGATTCAGCGGGTTGGAATATGGATGGATGGATGGACATAATACAGAAAAACTAAACAAACATGACAACATTAAGAGAAAACACATAAAAAAAGAATTCAAAAACAACAAGAACAAAAACAAATATAAGGCAGGGAACAAATCCTGCAGCAGTAACATTCCCCCCTGAGGGTCTCCACTCACCTCTGTCTCTGCATAATTCCCTCATCTGATGCCCTCTGCCAGTGAACTAAACCTCTTAGCGGCCATTGCCTGGTCCTAGTACTGGTTCTACTCTTAATAAATGTAACACATGTAATTTGTCAGCCCTGATTTTTCAAATTCCTTCTAGCCCTTCGGTATGTTACTTCTGCAACTCCAAAAAGAAAAATAAGCAACCCAGCAGGCTGGAAAGAGAAACTTTTTTATTTGCCCAACTGGCACATGGCAACAGCATGAGACATGTTGCACAATATCAAATTAAAGTGGAGCCCCTGGCTTCCTTTTATACTTTGTGGAGGTTCAGACTGGAAGTTTTGTGGGAGATGGTAGAGAAACAAACACATTTTTGTTACAGCCAAGAATAAAGAAAGTTTTAACTTACATCAAGGCTTTGATATATAAAAGCACTGCTCAAAGATGAATTCCTCTGCACACCAACAGCATACACACATACTGAACATTTTTCTTTATGAGCAGCTTCTTCAAAATAAAACCACTATCTATTAAATGTACAGATCTTAGCAAATTAGACAATTTAGATTCTAAACTGTAACATCTAGTCATTAGGACGAAGCTGTTTTCATTTACACAGACTCTGCTTTACATTGGAGATGTGATTATGCACATGCCTACATCAGCATTATTATGTGCTAATGTTGATCATTCAGTGTTTCCTGGGAGCTGGTAGAAAAGCAGATGACATATTTTCTAAGACTTCTAAGCTTCAATATAATCAAAGACTTGTGTAATCCAAACTCTGCAAGTTTAGAGAAGGTAGGTGTTGAAATTCAGGTTTTGTAACTACTATAGTCTATTTGAAGTGAATAACAGATTGCAATTAGGCCACCGTATGAATAATTCTGAAGTGTATTAATGAAGTCATCCTCTTATTTTATGTGTCCTTGCTCATAAATGGGATCATTCAAATGTAACGTTGTTTTGTGCATTAAAATCGGCCTAATTCACCTAACTCACTGTCTTGTCCCGTCCTGGCCACAGAGAGTCAGGTCTAGGGAAAAAACTGGAGTTTTCTGTTAGCACAAGTTTACTTTTTTCTTTTAATGACATCAACTGTGAGACAACAGTTAAGAAGATGAGTGATTGCTTATGATGAATAGAAGAACAACATGCTTACTTAGGGGAATTAAGTGAGCAGGTCGCCTCAAACTCTGTTAAATTGAATGGGAATCGTCTGTAAACTGCCACCTTCATGTCTCTTCATCGATGTTTTGTGGGGTTTAAGTCTGGGCTTTGGCTGAGCCACTTAAGGACTGCCAGCGTTGTTTTGGCTGTATACTTTGGGTCATGGACATGCTGAAAGGTGAACTGTCACCCCAGTCTAAGGCTGCAAGCAGGACCTCTCTGTATTTGGCTGCCTTCTTCCTTGCCTCAATTCTGACCAGTCACCCTATGCCAGGGACAGGGATGCACCCCTGTAGCATGATGTTGCCACCACCATGCTTCACCATCGGGAAGGCAAGCACTCCTGTGTTGTCCGCTCAGCAATAATAAAAGTGATCTGCTACTTCTAAAGTTCCTGCAGCACCAATGTAAACCATTATGGGTTCTAGACTTGTGCTTTCGTTTAGTTCTTTATACAAGACTGAGAGTATTTTGTTTGTTTCAGTAATTTGACTGTTCAGTGATTTTATGGCTAAGGGTTAATGTTAAGCAGTGTTCTTCACTCAACAGTAATGGACAAATTTGCATTACCATTGTAATGTAGATCGTCTAATGTCTATGTTCTTTACAATCAAACCGAATGAAGCATTGAGCCCAGTTCCTGCTTTTTAGCATGCCAGGCATGAATACTGTTACTTTACAATGGCTTTACTGCTGTTTATCTCTCTTTTTATCATTGTCTTAAAACATAAACTCAGTCTGTACAGAAGAAAGTCTTCTCTAGTCATTTAAAGAGAATTGTAGGTTATTGAAATTGTAAAAGTTATTTTGGTTAGTTTTCCATTATTTTAGGTTCATGGGCATAAAATGCAAAAACACATCATAGTGGCCAGACATCTGTCTATTCAAAAGAAACAAATCGGCTCCCAGTGGTTTGATCTCATGAAATGTACTCTTAATCGTAAGTTTTTAGGAAAGTTCAGTTTTTGTTGAAATCTCAAAAACATTGTACAAATTCTTGAAATTTCCAAAACTCCAATTTAAAAAGCGTTGCTGAATTTTCTAAATCATCAATTATTCTTTTTTTCCTATATGTAGCATTTCTATTTTGTGCATTTGTCTGATTTTTTGGAAGTATTTCTTTAACAGTATTTTATCAAAAACACAGGCATTTGGCAAGTCATGAGCATACGACTCGATGATTTAATATGTTGATTATGCAACATCTGCGGTGGGCTGGCACCCTGCCCGGGGTTTGTTTCCTGCCTTGCGCCCTGTGTTGGCTAGGATTGGCTCCAGCAGACCCCTGTGACCCTGTAGTTAGGATATAGCGGGTTGGAAAATGGATGGATGGATTATGCAACATGAGTAACATGAGACCTTTTCAATGACATTTTTGATGTTGCTTTCTGTTTTCAGCTTTGGTCTCTATAAACGTCCATTCCATCAGAATCTGTTATTTTTCTTCTCTGTGAAAAAAATGTAATGTTTTTCTGCAATCGCTGTAGAACATAAATGGAAAATAACAATAAAATCTATCATTTTGGTTGCATTCCTTTAAAATGGGGACATACTCAGTGAATTCTTAATTACTGAAAAATTTATAGTTTCAAATTTACCTTGAGTAATGTTATTTTAACTTGGAATCATTCCTTTTTTATACGTCTGACAGCTGCCCCTAAAAACAAAACACGTTTATACTGTATATATGATTCAAAGTTGACTGACTGACTCACTCACTGATCAACAAAAATGCTGTTTTCTCTTTTGGCTAAAAAGCTGAAATTTGGCAGGATGGTACGTCTAGGTCAGTAGGTATCCATTAACAAAGGTCAGTTTGTTATATCAATATTTAGGAGTTTAACAAAAACCCACGATGGAAATCTCAAATACGCCTTGATGGATTGCACTGAAGTTATTGAAAATTAGTGGACATGTGTTTTTTGATTTATTGATATTTGTTGTTAATCATGCTCTACTGAGTGGGACGTTCTAACACACCGCATCTCTGGTTTTGCTACAGCACTGACATGCGATCACAGAGGAATGGCATATGCCTCTTCATGCAAATGAAAACAATCTGCAGAAGCGAAGTGAAAGGAGCAAAGTTTGGCAAAGCATGAAGAACATGCATTTAGAAAATGTTTGCTGGCACTGTGGCTATAAGTGTAGTCAATATCACGCAACTGATCCAGTAAGAAGGGTATTTAATATATATTATCACCCTCATCCTCTTCATCTTATCTGTAACCATGTGCAAACACTAAAGCGGTGACTACAATTCCCATCAGTCACAGTGCTGCTCCAGATGACTTAATCAGCGGTCATAAAGTTAAAGTAAGAGCATCAATAAAAGTACCATGTCATCAAAGGTAGCAACTGCTGAACATTTTTTTTTTCTCCACATCCATTTTGGGATAATTTCATGGTCTTGCTGGATTACAGCATTTGTCTTAGAGCCGTTGAATGCCTCAAAGGGGGTGTCATGGCTTAAAGCAACCCTCACTATCTAGCTGAAGACGCAAGGTTCAATAGTAAAAAGGTAGTGCTGCACAAATGGGCGTCCTCTGACGGTTTGCCCTGTGAACTTCCTCTCCAGGTTCCTCCTTTCCTCCTTTCCAAAAGCAGACCCTCTTTTTGAAGTAAGCGCATCCCCTTGATTTACAAAACAGAGCCTTATGCAAGGACCCACACACAGACACAGCTTGGCCCCTGTCTCCCCATAAAGTGATATCCCACAATTATTCAATCCTCAGCAGATATATTTTCAAGGAGAGCAAGGCAGCAGAAACAGTTTGGAACAGAAAGAACATAATATGTAGGACCCACTACAATTTGTTGCGTCAATGTAGATTTTAACTGACTATTGGTATACTTTCTTCAATAATTTCTTCTTTATGAAATTTAAAATAAAATTAGTCGTAGACCCTGAAAAACTAACAAAACTATATTGATTGATGCAATGAATGTTTACATCGCTTTCAGCAGGTTAATGTCTATGAAAGCACTTCAGCCACTACAAACCTATGATATAAAAAATGTAATTTTTGAGTGGAGTATTCTTTTAAAACAGAGATACTTTCTGTGCAACCTTAATTACTGTAAAATGTAACTATATAATATTGCAAAATGCTATTAAAACATACATTTTATGTACTCTATGACTCCTTGTTACAAAAATGTGATATTTGTCTTTAAATCAATAAACACAAATTAAAAATATCCACTTACGTTACGCCATTCATATGTTTTCTATTTTTTTCTGTATCCCTTTGCAATTCCCCATTTATTGGATGCCAACAACCGTACCTGCATGCCATTCCAGAAGAGACTGCACTGCAGTTCCCTATACTGATTTAAGTCTGCTCATAGTTGTAATTTTCAGTTATTCTTATCTGCACTAGCACCAAAATTGTGCATGTTGATAGAAACATAAGAAAAAATATGGCTTAGTTCAAGGTAAAGAATAAAGTTACCATACAAAAAGCAGTTGTAGAACTATTCAGTCATCTTTTTAAGCGTTTTCCTTAGACAAACACTGAACACCTGTATTTTATATTCATGATCAGACGACACTATAAAAAAAAAGAAAGAAAATGAAATTCTTTTATCTTTTAAAGTTCTTTTTACCGAGTTTCTTGTACATCGTTTCCGTTTCTTGGATCTTCGCTGTTCTCAGGTGGCTTGGTCAGAGAAAAGATTGGATGGCTTGATGGCCTTTGGGAAGACGGCACACAGAGGTTGACTCGTGAAGACACAATAGACTGCAGCCACTGTGTATAGTATGCCCCCTTTTATCAAGTTGATTCAATTTCTGCTCAATAAATTCAACAACTTTAAGATGTGCCTCATACTCTCACTGTAATCAGACAGAAGAATTCTAGACTTGCAGCTGTTCTTGTTTTCATAACTTCTCTCTGGATGGTTTTACAGCTCATTATAGTGCCTGATATTCAGAATACACACTAAAATATTATGTTTGTGAGAAAACAAACTAAATCTGCATTTAAAATATGCATATAAAATACAGCAAAACTGATACACATTTGCATTTCCAATTAAGTCATAGTGATGTACTTAATTTTTTGATATATATTTTGTTAATCCCTGATGGGAAATTGTCTTTTCACAGGACATTCTTTGGTAGGCCTGAGCACAGAGTCAGCCATTGCACAGCGCCCCTGAAGCAATTTTCACGTTAAGGGCTTTGCTCAAGGGCCCAACGTGGCAGGATCCCTTCTGGCTATACCAGGATTTGAACTGGCAACCCTCCAGTTGCCAGTGCAGACCCTTTGCCTCAGAGACACAACTCCAATATATCAATATATCATTGATTACATTTGCTGTACACAACCATTATAGGTTCACAGATAAAAAGAAAAGCACCATTCATTCATATTGTTGCAAAATACAAGTTAAAATTTCTATAGAACGGCACCTTTATGTCTCAAGCTCCTTAATAAAAAAGTGGAGACTGCTGTCAAAGTCTTCTTGATTTTTGTTTGTCACTGACGTGGAAAAAACTTTTCTCTATCTTCAAAGAAGGCTGTCATGGAGTTCAGATGACAATGTATAACTTTTCTTTATTTGCAGAGTTATGCACAACTGTCCATGGGGTTAGAAATAATTTAAACAATTCAACTGCTTTTATACTTTTTTCTAATTACATTACCTTATCTAATATACCATGTCATCTGACTCTTAATATGCAGAATGTTATTATCTCCTCCAATCAATTAACGCCACCAGTAATTTCTGACTCATGTCAGTTCTCCCATTATTCTGAACATCGCTCCATTAAGAGGGGTGCTTTGCAGATTGTCCTATTGATCTCAGCACCGCTTCATAGGAGGGGTGTATGGGCTTTCCCATAAGTTTATCTCAGCTTACTAGAGGGATGTTACATATTTACGTCATTCTAACCTTGGAAAATCACTTTGGTAATTTCTCTAAGATGAGGCAGAGACCGCTTGCAATTTAAGTGTTAAGTTTCAGTTAGAACTGAATTATATTTAGTTCTTTTCCTTATGTGTAACAATTCATTCTATTATAGCTTCATATATATATATGTATATATATATATATATATATATATATATATATATAAATATATATGTGTGTGCGTGTGTTGTGCACGTGTGTGTGTGCGTATGTATGTATTATATTATATATTATATATATATACATATATGAGAGGAAGTCAAAAAGTTCCCAGAATTGTGATATAGCGGGAGAGTGAGAGATCAGATTGCGTACATACTGCTGTGGAGGGGAGCGCAGCATGTCTATAGGCCAGTTATAACAGGTCTGGATTGGTTTCAGTGTGTAGTATTGTTTTAATTACCGTTTGAGTTAGACGTGTGCATAGTCATTTGGCGCAACGTCACAGTTCGAACAACTGCTAACGTCAAGTTCATGTGCAAATAAGGGACTCATATGTTAGCGGCTAGTGTATATATATATCTTTATATATATATATATATATATATATATATATCTTTATATATAATCTTCATTTGGATCTTGATCATTGTTTGTCCGCGAATTCACTGCCTTGTGTGGTGTTCCTGCTGTGTTCAGTAGAGGGCAGTAGTGATGGAGGAGGAGAGGAAATGAGGGGGAGGATCGTTGGATGAGGTTGGAGTGTGGTGATTAAAGAGGATTGAACTAAAGGAGACTGCGTGCTGTTTGTACTGGCTGAATACACAACACCTTGGTTGTTACTTTTGTTTACAAACACTGTCGATACCACTCTTTGTGTTTAGATTTGGCGTCGACACCACTCTTTGTGTTTAGATCTGGCGTCAACACCTGCTTCATTGTCGAGACTGTGGTTTTTTTGTGTTTCTATCGACCGTCGTTGGCAGCACTTTGTCCAAATCGAATGTTCACCCACTTCTTGAAGTCGGCAGTCACAGTATATAAGTCGGACACACTTCTGTGATTTTCCATCAGTCGGCGTTTGGAGTTCAAGAAAGAAGCATTGGTTCTTCCTTACTCTTTGGATTGCCACAAAGCAACCTGCGAGATTGGAGAAAGGTTGAGAAGAGATCATGAGAGGAAACGACAGCGTCATGAAAACGAGACGGACTGTGAACGGAGAGAAGCAGAAATGCTCCTCCACAACCACATAATTACTATTCGGACAGTGATTCCAAGTAGGCCGTTCCTATCGAATCAATGTCCAAGGGTTTTGTTTTGTAATTTTGTTTCCCTTATAAAAAATCATAATGCTGTGCGACAAAGGGCCCAGTTCACGACTGGCAGCCGTGTTTAAACAGGGAGCCCTTCACAGACAACTTTAACACACGCAACGTAGTTGTGCGCACATGGCTAGTATATATATATATATATATATATAAAAACAAAAAATTCCATATCACCTCGCCAAAGGACTGTGACCACTCAACCACATTTAGTCATCTCAGACATGGCCATTTTATCAGTAAAGAATAGAGGAGCTTCTCTACACATGCTGATTTTTAGTTATTTAAAAAAGTTTAATGATTGACTTGTCCTTGGGTGAAAATTGTCAAGATATTTAAACATTAAACTTTTTATGTTACAATATAAATAATTCTTAATGTCACTAAAAGCTTTAAGGACTACAATGTTGTATCAAGGCTTTACAAGATTCTGTTTTAAAATTCTGAATATTAAAATGTACAATAGGTGAATGTGAGTGCATTGCCAAGTATAAAAGTTTTGAAGTATTAAAAAAAAAGAGTTTATTTTTTAGTAGAGGTGAAACACCTGTAAGAAGCCTGTTCTTATATCTTACGGCCATGTATTCCCCCTGTACACAGGGTAGCAGAATCCCTCTGGTGGAATTCCTATTCATAACCCCGCAGGGCATATTTGGAGCTGAAGTCCTGAAATGCAGCCCTGTTGGGGTACTTAGGTGCTGCCAGGGGGTGCTGTAGGGGAATGCTTTCCCTACTTTGGGGAACTTCCACCCAGCCTGAAAGTGCTTCCAATGTGCAATGCCTTGACTCCAGAAGTACTCCCAGGTCTGGCATAAGAGATGCTACCTCAACTGCACCGATGAGTCAGAGTCAGGAGGCAGTGGTGGAAGGAGACGGTGACCGATTGTGCATTATTATTGTTCTGGACTAATTGAACCATGTAAAGAAATTATTGTATATTAAACTACCTTTTAGTTTGCCTAAAATTGTGTTTAGTTGAGTTGTATCTGGTACTCCGGCCCCAAAACCCACCCCTTCCCCCATTAGTCACTACAGTTTGCTTTTTGAAATACCTATCTATTACAGTACAAAATACAATTCTTCTCACTTCTGCAGTGATAAAAATACAGTATGGACTTAGTCTTCATTTTTTCATAAATTATTATTTTATTCGATTGTAAAAACATCTGACATTTGATAAATGTAAATAAGGACAACTAGGTAGAACAGTAGTTAGCACTGCTGTCTGTAGGGGCCTTGGGTTTAAATCCTGGCCGTAACCCTCCCTGTGTTCTTAAACCCCATCTGTCCCTTGGCCTGGTATGGTTAAGTCTCAGTGTGCGCATGAGTGCCCTCTGTGATAGACTGGCGTCCTGCCCAGGGTTGGTTCCCAGTCTTCAGCATATGCTACCTCGAAAGGCACTGGGCACTTGTGACCTAGAATAGCATGAATGAAAAATGAATGAAAATTTTATTGTTATCATAATCAAGCTTCCTAGTTTCTAAATTATACCTGTATCCATGAATTATAACTACAGTATATATTTATGAATCATGGAATATGTTACCAAAGTAAAAATGTTTGATTTAAAATGGAAAAAAGATTAAAATATTGCATTTGAATTAGTGTCATGAAAAGGAATTTCAGTCATCATTTCATTCTCCTTTTTATCGATGGAGCACCATTAGTGTACACTTTGCCAAAAGCCTTTGAACACCAAGGGTGCAAACATTACTGCCACGATTGACCTTACCCACCATTTTTATGTACAAATCCAAGTGTCTTAAGTTATTTTCCCCTCTAGGAATATCTTCTTATTTTTAGTTTACAACTTTGAACTACTATTTCTGTATTTTAGTCTCCCCAGGGCAACATTTATTCAAGCATTCCTCCCCAGTGGATGGCACAGTCATTTATAAAAGTCATTCCTCTTACCACATATACTGTATGTGTGCGACTAATAAGTGCCTGTAGAGCTATTTATAATGTCCACCCACACATCCGTATCCTGACCCAGCATGAGCCAATTGTGGGGTTGCAATGGCAGGAACTAGCAGAACATGGTGCCAGTCCACTGCAGAGTATACCTTTAAAATAGTAATATTACACAATATTAATATACTAACTGCTGTTTTACAGGGGAAAAAAATGACACAATAGATACAGCATAGGTAAGCATGCCTTCATTTTGGTTGCAAAAATAAGTTAATTCATGAAATAATTGCAGGCATGTAATTTTTGCTCTTTATGATATGAGCTCCTGAATGAAATCTACTACTTGTTCTTGGTAATTTCAGTTTGATATTTGTGTGAAGCTTCAGCCATTTATAAATGACATCTTCACCCAGAAACTCTATTAAACAAAACAATAATCTGTAATTCTTCTTAAAAGTATTAATTGAAATATTACAGATCTTGATCTGATGAAGTAAAAATTTGTGCATTACAATATGTAGATTATAATTTATTTTTATGAAAAAAAAATTCAGCCATTAGTCTGTAAAATATCTGAAATCAGATCGAAGTGCTAAAGAATTCTAAGCATCTGAAAAAAAATCAGAAAACAAATCTTTGTTTCTCGGTTCAAATGATGACTAATTTTAGGTAAACAAGAAAGATACAGTAACCACAAGAATGCAAGTTTAATGTCCATACCAGCATTTCCTAAACTGTCAGTTATCCATCCATCAGTCCTGGGTGTGATGTATGTTCACTCCAAAGTGCACACACACACACACACAACTTTTGTAAAGGCAAAAGTTTGGCGAACTTTTTGGTCGTAAACCGATTTGTACGTGTACCGAGACGTTCGTGAACCGAGGTTCCACTGTACTATGAATGCTCAAGTCAAGTGTATTCGTGCCATTACTGGTATTCTATATTTTAAGATGCATCAATCACAGCACATTTGAAAACTTTTGTAAAAAATGGTTCAGTCATTTTTCTGTGATTGGCAAACAAAATGTCAAAGAGACAGATTACAATTTTACTTATTGAGATTAACAAATGTACATTTACAATTCATAGAACTACAGAAAAATGTACTGCACTGAGGTTCCTGCCACCCATTTAGCACAAGCAAAATATTTAGAACACTATGCAGTTCTGCAGAACAAATAATTTAGATATTTGTTCTTTTTTTGGTACATTCGCCTTCTTTACTTGATCTTGCTGAGCTTAATTGGAGCTCTCATAAAAATGAGCTTTGACCAAATGGGTCAAGAGCAAATAAAGTATATGGAGAAGCTTGCAAACAATGCAGCTAATATGACAAGCAATTTCAGCTAAGGTTTCTCCACCTTCCCAGTGATTACAATGTCAATTCAGAGTGAGTATAAATGAGGTTTCTGTCAACAGAAGTCAGAGTGTGCCAGTGTATTGATTATAATATATTAGTCCCTGCAAATTATATGATTGATATGAAGCTCTTGCTATGATGCAACATTGTAAATTTTGGCATGAACCAAAATAGCCAAATGTAATGAAGAGAGAGTATTTGCTAATGTTTTGGGGTGTGCCATTTGTTGGAATCAATTGGACATTCCAATATAATTGCATTCATGGCCCATTCACACAGATGGCTTACTCGCTATAAAACATTAGCACTGCTGCAAAGATTTCTATTCCTACAAAACACATAAAAACAGAAGAAAATTGAAATATTTGTTCTATGCATATCAAAGAAAAACACTGCAATACTCTACTGTATTCATTTTTTTCCCAACACCAATAATGTCAATATGCCACACCTACAAAACCATTTTCTTGTTTTTAAATAAATACAGTCAAATGTTGCTAGTGTTTGAAGACAGGAGCTGGTGTACACTGTCCTCATTGGCCCTGTGGAAATAAAACTTTCAGCAATGCCAGAGAAAGAGCAAAGCTATAGAAGTCAGCGGAGGAGCTTCCCTCTGGGTACTAGAGAGCACGTAACACAGTAGATGTCTCAATGCCTGCACCATGACAGGAGCCATGGGTGGACAGCAAAAGGCCAAACATCAGCCTGACCAAAAGCAAAGCCTTGGTGGTGGGAGGAAAAGCGAAGGGTTACGTGAGAAAGAGGAGTGGAGAAAGGATGTAGTAGAGAAGTTCAGAAATGGAGTAGCCACCCCTAAGGCAAATACCTGTGAAGATTAATCCAGAAGGGCAGCAGTGTTTTTATTTCTGTTTTATCTGGTCGATCATTTGGTATGTATGAGTTTGTTAGGATATTACATTTTTAACAAACTTTACTAACAATTTAGTTTAGGTACTGCTAAAATACCTCTATTATTCATTTACTATCATGCAACAAGACCGTAACAAAGGCCTCTTTGGGTCTTCATAACACTTACAGAACATCAATGGATAGGTTATTCACCTCTATACAGTGTGGCAACATAGTGATATGATGGTAAAATGACTTGTTAATATGAAGGGTTCACATATCTTATACTAAATATGGAATATCAAGGCAACTGTCTCAGTTAAGCCACCTTAGACCACTCTAAAATTTTTGAAGGTTTTGTTAGTAGGTCACATCGCTGAGATAAATAAACAGTTTACTGATGCATTGTAACTGTTACGAAGACCCAAAGAAGTGTTTGTTAAGGTCTTGTTTGTAAAAGTAAATGGGCAGTAGATTAATTTTTGCCGTACGTAAACTAACTTTTTTCTCTTTGATCATTCTGGGCATGGCACTGATGTGAAAAGGTTGCTATTCTTTTTCTTTCCTCTTCCCAGCGTTAATTCAGTATAACCAAGTTTCAGCTTTCTTTATTTGTTTTTATTGTTGGGTCTATATGCTGGTTTGGGGAAGACTGGTGCTAGTGTTTTTGAGTAAGGACTATGCATTCTGTATTTAACAGAACTTCCGGGTAATGTTCTGTTATAACATAAAAGTGCCTTATATAGCTCTGGTGAAAATATACCCTGTAAAGAAAATTAATGAAATTCACAAACTGAGACAGTATAATTAATCTACAGTTCCATTAAAATCATCCTGTTTCCACAGATAGTTTATTCACTTTGGTCTTAGACAATTTTCAGTTGAGAATCTGGTGAGAAGTTAAGCAAAATTGTAATCTTTCTACTTAGCCAATAAAAGGTGTCATTTTGCTTAACTTCTCACCACATCCATAATGGCTAACATGCAGAGGTGGATAGTAACGAGTTACATTTACTCCGTTATATTATATATATACTTGAGTAACTTTTTTAAAAAATTGTACTTCTAAGAGTAGTTTTACTGCACCATACTTTTTACTTTTACTTGAGTACATTTGTGAAGAAGAAACGCTACTCTTACTCCGCTGCATTGGGACTCGTTACTTTTTTCCATTTACACATTAGATACGCTATATTTTTGCCAAAGAGAAGTTGCCAGTGGATCTACTGCATGACTGTTTCACCAATCAGATGTAGCAACAATAATCACATGACTACGTTTCACCAATCAGACATAACAACAATAATCACATAACTCCGTTTCATCAATCAGACGTAGCCATGTAGTCACATGACCACACACAAACTTCCTGCGTCTGCAGCCTGTGAGAGACTTTTAGTCATGTAGGGCTCCTGTTCACTGCTAAATGGTCACAGCTTCACTACAAAAACCTTGAGAGCCAACTCCTGCTGAAGCTTAACCATCACTTCACTGAGTGAAGAACAAGCATGTTTTAACCAAACATGCACAAACACAGACAGTCATGGTAAAGTGAGACTTGTTGTACGTGCACAAGCTGCCTTGTTCTAATGTAATTTTCTATCAGCTGTGCTATTTGGAGTGCAAGTGTGTGACAATGCCAGTCCCCTACAGACTCTTTTCTTTTTCTCCTTTTCTTTGATTCCCCCTTCTTTTTTTTGTGCCGACCCGTATATATACACTCCTGTCTCCGTGGGCCTTAATCACACGCCGCAGAAAGCCAATGAAGCAGGTATGACTCGCTCATACTACCTCATTTAACTCCCCATGGTCGTGCAGTTGCGCCTACTGAGAGTGACACGGCTTTATGATTTTGAAACTGGCCTTTTTTTTTTTTTTGAAGCTGCGGACCCACTACACCACAAAGTGAATATATAGTATTATACTGTCAGTGTACAGTATATCTTGTCACTGTAAGTAGTTTGCACTGTTCAAACATACATGTTACCTACTGTAGGTAGTGGCTTCAAAAAACAGATCTGGAACTTTGTGTTATTTGTGCATCTTTATTTTGTAAAGATGTTATTTATTTTTACTCACTTTTTATTTTTTTATTGGGAAAAAGCAGAATTTGCACATCCTTATATATAATTTGATAGCATCCGTATGTATGGTGTTCGCATCAGTACCTCGACTCAATACAAGTTAGATTATTGTATCCGTATGTATGGTGTTCGCGTCAATACCTTGACTCAATACAAGTCAGAATCATGCAATGGGACTCTGCTTCTGTAGTTAGAACATAACGTGGCGAACGCGGACGCAGCAGCAGAATTTTGAAGAAGTTGTAAGCGATGGATAAGTTTTTGTAGGATGCCAGATAGAATAGCATTACAGTAATCTATACATGAGGTGACTCTGGCATAATCAATACTTCAGTACTGTGTTGCGTAAAAACAGGATAAAGTCTAGAAACGTTTCAGAGATGGAAGAAGGCAGTCCGAGAAATGTTACTTATATAAGAGGAATTATTTAATAATAATAATAATAATTATTATTATTAGTATTATTTAATAATTGCCTCTATTAGTGTATAAATGGATATAAATAATTACGTTTAAACAATTCGCCAGAATCAGTTGTATGTAAACGATACTGTTTTAAACGTTATTGTTTTTTCATCAGAAAACCTGGTTTCCACGTCTATGTGTATTAGTTTAAATGGCACTTTTACCACTCACAATAGGGCGGATGCGCTGACGTATCGTGTCGACTGGGCAACACAGTGAATGCGCCATCTATCTATATATGTCTATGATTTGTTCGCTTTCCGACGTAGTGTAAATAAAGTAAATTCATCTCACTATGGTACACATTCCGTACGTAATACCTTGCAACACATTATAATTCTCCTGCTTTACGCGAATATACGCATGCCACCGAAAAAAAAGATGTACAATTCCACGGTCCACTTCAGATGCCAGAGAAAAGTCTATTTCAAGGGCGTCTCAAACGCCACAGCAGACACAATCCAAACTGGACGAACTTACAACAAAATGTGAATCAGAAAACTGTTTGTTCTATTTCTATGTTCTGTTTGTTTCATGTGGGAAATTCACCAGTTATAGATTCATGGGCAACGCCGGGTACTCCTGCAAGTTACTTTATATTTTTGTCTGTCTTATTACAACATTTCTAAAAAATAAATCATTTATTATGTTCAAACAGTTACTCAGTACTTGAGTAGTCTTTTCACCAAATACTTTTTCACTCTTACTTGAGTCATTTTTTGGATGACTACTTTTTACTTCTGCTCGAGTAATATTATTTTGAAGTAACACTATTCTTACTTGAGTACAATTTTTGGCTACTTTACCCACCTCTGTTAACACGATACAACACCCTAGTACTACAGTTGAGAATCTGTAATATGTCTTCTTCATCAATTCTGGACAGAATGTTTCATGTTAGTTAAATAACAAATCGTTTGCCATCCTTTTTTCATTTTTCTGTAACAGAAAGAGCAGTATTTAATGACAAAAGCAGACTTTAATAATTGATGAGAATTCTCCCATAAAAATACAGACACCCCATCTGAGTTTGCCATGTTTCCTTGGGGCTTACAATCTGACTCCGCTAGCAGTGATGCTAATATTCTTAGCTGAAAGCGATAGCAGGACACCTTTTTTCCTCAAACCCATAATTTTGCTACTTGTTTATGATCAGTCACTAATGGAAACCTCCTATATAGAATTATGGTAAAACAATGTGGTACATTTCTTAAAACTGCTTAAGATTTTCAATTTCTTCTTAGTGAATATAAACTGCATATAATATAAAGATTATTGTCTGTATTCTGGCCTCTTCTGAGAATTTACAATATCGAGTCCACAAGCCTGGACAGCATGAAAATACAAAGCAGTAGAAGAAAACCATTGTGTTCAATTCTATATATATGACTGCTATTTAGCAAATGAACTTCTCAAACAACTAAGTCATAAACACGACAGAAAGGTTTACATTCAGTTTTCATAACAAAACAGTAACTCTAAATAAGACTGTAGTTGTGTGGCATTGTTAACAAATGGATGTACAAGGCACAGCTACTATTTCTTTTCTGAATGGACACCACTAGTCTTCGGCAGTTATAGTATCTTGAAAGAAGAGACATCTGTCTCAATTAAACCTGACACTCTTTTGTGATCTGCACAACACTGCATGCTCAACATTACAAACATGTTCAGTTCTGTTCGTCTAATCAATATATGCCTTCTATTAATGCCTTTTAATACTTGACAGTTTTTGCAATAAAATGAACCCTTAAGTAAGATATATAAATTCTAATACTACTTAACTGTTAGCCGTGGTCAGGTTTACATGGTGAGTTCCTTGCAGCCTGCTATGCCTTATGGCTTTGGGAGTCAGACTTAGACTCTCTCTAGCCATGAAATGAGACTCATTTTAATTCAACCCCAAGCCTTAAAATGCTGTTGCATTAAGCAGCGCCATTTATGGACACAGCTTTGAGATATAACCCTTAAAGAAAACAGTACCTTGCCTTTCTTCCTCCCTTTTAGCTTTGATCTATGGTTGATGACTGACTCGACATTTATAATACAATTTCCTGTACACAAAGGCTACGTGTTATCAGCGTCCACAGACTGCGGAGCTCTAATATATCCTGACTAAACACTTCATCTGTAGGGTTGTAACGTAAGTCTTACTTCTGCCGTTATCAGCATGCTCTGTGCTAACCACTAGATTTATACACAGTTTTAATGCATAGAAACAGTTGCTCTCAGAAAACAAGACAAAAGAACATATGAAAATCTGTACCATGAGAAATCCTCATTACTATAACTGATTACTAAGGTATCCCAATACCTCATCCAGAACTTTTCTTTAGGTTTTCAGGTTTTTGCATCAATTACAGTGCATCCAGAAAGTATTCACATCGCATCACTTTTTCCACATTTTGTTATGTTACAGCCTTATTCCAAAATGGATTAAATTCATTTTTTTCCTCAGAATTCTACACACAACACCCCATAATGACAATGTGAAAAAAGTTTACTTGAGGTATTTGCAAATTTATTAAAAATAAAAAAAACTGAGAAATCCCATGTCCATAAGTATTCACAGCCTGTGCTCAATACTTTGTCGATGCACCTTTGGCAGCAATTACAGCCTCAAGTCTTGTTGAATATGATGCCACAAGCTTGGCACACCTATCCTTGGCCAGTTTCGCCCATTCCTCTTTGCAGCACCTCTCAAGCTCCATCAGGTTGGATGGGAAGCGTCGGTGCTCAGCCATTTTAAGATCTCTCCAGAGGTGTTCAATCGGATTCAAGTCTGGGCTCTGGCTGGGCCACTCAAGGACATTCACAGAGTTGTCCTGAAGCCACTCCTTTGACATGTTGGCTGTGTGCTTAGGGTCGTTGTCCTGCTGAAAGATGAACCGTCGCCCCAGTCTGAGGTCAAGAGCGCTCTGGAGCAGGTTTTCATCCAGGATGTCTCTATACATTGCTGCAGTCATCTTTCCCTTTATCCTGACTAGTCTCCCAGTCCCTGCTGCTGAAAAACATCCCCACAGCATGATGCTGCCACCACCATGCTTCACTGTAGGGATGGTATTGGCCTGGTGATGAGTGGTGCCTGGTTTTCCCCAAATGTGACGCCTGGCATTCACACCAAAGAGTTTAATCTTTGTCTTATCAGACCAGAGAAATTTCTTTCTCATGGTCTGAGAGTCCTTCAGGTGCCTTTTGGCAAACTCCAGGCGGGCTGCCATGTGCCTTTTACTAAGGAGTGGCTTCCATCTGGCCACTCTACCATACAGGCCTGATTGGTGGGTTGCTGCAGAGATGGTTGTCCTTCTGGAAGGTTCTCCTCTCTCCACAGAGGACCTCTGGAGCTCTGACAGAGTGACCATCGGGTTCTTGTTCACCTCCCTGACTAAGGCCCTTCTCCCCCGATCGCTCAGTTTAGATGGCCGGCCAGCTCTAGGAAGAGTCCTGGTGGTTTCGAACTTCTTCCACTTATGGATGATGGAGGCCACTGTGCTTATTGGGACCATCAAAGCAGCAGAAATTTTTCTGTAACCTTCCCCAGATATGTGCCTTAAGACAATCCTGTCTCGGAGGTCTACAGACAATTCCTTTGACTTCATGCTTGGTTTGTGTTCTGATATGAACTGTCAACTGTGGGACCTTATATAGACAGGTGTGTGCCTTTCCAAATCATGTCCAGTCAACTGAATTTACCACAGGTGGACTCCAATGAAGCTGCAGAAACATCTCAAGGATGATCAGGGGAAACAGGACGCACCTGAGCTCAATTTTGAGCTTCATGGCAAAGGCTGTGAATACTTATGTACATGTGCTTTCTCAATTTTTTTATTTTTAATAAATTTGCAAAAATCTCAAGTAAATTTTTTTCACGTTGTCATTATGGGGTGTTGTGTGTAGAATTCGGAGGAAAAAAATTAATTGAATCCATTTTGGAATAAGGCTGTAACATAACAAAATGTGGAAAAAGTGATGCGCTGTGAATACTTTCCAAATGCACTGTACACCTTAACTCAAAGGCTTACTGTTCTCAAACATTAGAAATTTAGTCATAGAACCACACTTCATTTTGTAATATTTAGAATATGTATTGACTTAACTATTACATATTAATTATCGACAAGAAACATACACTAGAAGCCAAAAATGCTAGAATGTTATAACTCATACATTTTAATATAAAAGAGCTAATCTTTGACCATCCATCAAATTTATACATGGTGCAGTGAAATATTAAAATAAAACATTGTTTAAATCTTCAAAATGTTGAAGGGAAAAATGTCCCCTTTTTCTCAGCTTGGGGATCATCTACGTGCCAGGAGATTTTCGGGGTGCGCTCGCCTCATTTTCAGTTTAGGCGGAGGATTAGGTATCACCTTGAGTGTCGCCCTCCCTCTGGTATCCTGGAGAACACTCTTTGGTTGAGCTCAGGTCAAGCGTCTCTTTTACTTCATTGGATACAGCACCCTTGTTACTCCTTCTGGACTCTAGCAGTGTCCCTTGACATCTTTTCCTGCTTGGAAACTTCTTGCTATTTGGGAAAATGATATAGTTTATAATTTAAACTATATTTAAATTTCTCAATGTTTTCATTTCATTTAAAATGATAATGATTTAACCATTGCAAAATATTTCATGGATTTTTTTGGTTTTAATGTTTTCCATTACTGGCCTCGAAAAACACTGAAATTAAACAAAACCAGTCATATCTTCAAAGTAAATCTGACTGACATAATATTGTACAGTAAAAGACTTCTTAAAGAGATGCGCAAGACTCGTATGTACAGATGTCTAAAATGTTCTGCCCTTTTCTATTTTTAATGCATTCTGAAGAAATAGAGTAGCAGAAGTCAAGATTTAGTAGCCTGTGAACAGCAATAAATTAAATTGTGAATGATTTACTATAAACCAGCAAGGTTAACTTTGAAAAATTGTCAGCTTTTAACAAAGAAGCATTCTGATGTGTTTGAAATTGTAAATTTCAATAATTACATTTTTTGTTCTTTGTGAATTAATAACACAGAAGTGTAATTTCCATTTGATTTAATATCTTTAAAAGAACCAAAGCAACCTTTCTTGTTTGTGTTAAATGAAGATTTGTTTCATTAACCGAAAATAACAAAAACAGCTGCTTACCAGAGATATTGTTTTACGCTCTGAGTGCACAAACATTTAAATGGAAATTAGTGTACTTTACTAAATTTGAATCTGAAAGTTGTATACACATTTAATTTTAAGTACATGTAAGAAAATTTTTTTTTATATTTAAGTTATATGCTGAAACCAATCAGAGGTTGACAGTATTTATGAATAACTAGAGGTACATGGTGGCACAGCGGTTAGTGTTAGAGGTTAGCTAGTCTCGCAGTCATTATCTGTGTGGAGTTCACATGTTCACCTTGTTTCCCAATCCCAAGGTGTTCATGTTGTGAGGTTTCTGAACTCATTAAGGACCCCTGCCCCCAACAGGACAGCACACCAAAGCGCACCTGCCACGTCTTTGGAGGACTACTTGTCTGTTGCTGAGGCAACCACAGGTTCGCAGCACAGCAGAAGAGCGCCACGGAAACAACTTCGAGCCAATTGGGATCGAACTATACACGTTTGTCGCTGATGGGTGATGCAAAGGACATTATAAAGGCAGGGAACAGCATAACTTGGCCACAGACCTGGCCCCGACTATGCCCGTTTGCTGTTTCTGGGTATAGGAAGGTGGTAGATCCCACTACAACAAATAACCCTGCTGTTCCTGTTTCAAGAAGAATAATGCTGGTTTTGCTAAAGTACTGAGACTCAGCCTCGTGTTTTGGGGTGCAAGACAGGGACTCACACATCACAATGTATGTTAACTATTGAATCCAAATTGGCCCAGTGTAAGTCTGTGTGAGTAAACTCCAAGGTGGCCTTATTTCCAGTCCAGCCTTGCCCCCTCACACCACCTCATAACCGTGAAATGGATTTTGATATCATTGCTGTCATAACTCTCACTTTGCATTGTGATGCACCAGACCTCAAAATAAAGGAAAACATAACCAGTATTTTACTGTTCAGCCTCAGAAATAGGCCTCATCCCAAGCAGCCAGGCCCCAAACTCTAGAGGCAGGCTTTCAGACCTGCAAAGGCTCAAATGGGGTATTGGCTTTAGAAATGCAAAACTATCTTAAAATGTCCCAAATACACAAAAATGCCCTTCAAGGGAGAATAAACTGTAAACCCATCTGGCTTAAAGAACAAAGCTAACAAAGAATCTTTATAAATAAAGACTGTATTAACAGAAATAACCCAACGCCACCAAGTCCAAATCCACAATCTAACAGCAAAATCTAATTTTTATGATTTGAGTTTCTTTTTAGTTTTTCTTCAGTTTTCCGGAGGCTACAAAATTCATGTTGGTGTCGTTATGGAGATTTTAATACACAAGGAAATGAACTCTGCAGTCAGAATTAGATTCCATTTGGAAGTCAATTATTGTTCACAGTCCTTTCTGTCACCATTCTGGTTTGACGTTGAGCACATTTATTTTGTGGCTTTTGCATCACCCATTTCCATGTGGATTCTCCTATGATGCACTGGGATTACGCGGGTTGTAATGTCATCAGTGCAATGGCATAAGGATTCCCTAAAAGCAGTCACTTGTATCTGAGAGTAGACCAAACCTAGCTACCTATTTTCTTTGAAATTCCGATTACTGGTTATTTAATAACATAGCTCAGCCTTTTGACTCTGATTTTAGGATTATGACTTCTGGTTTTCACCTTTGTTTGCTTATTGACTCTCTTTTTTCTCTTGATCCTAAGTCAGTGGTCTCTCTGGTCTGACTGTCACTTTCTTTTAGAACACTAATAACCAGCTGTAAAACTGCACAAAAAATAGAAAATCCAATAATGCTCACACTAGATCTTTACTCCAAAAACTCTAACGACACTCTTCAACTTCAATATAAAGGCTGAGGGGGGTCTCAGAGAAGTAACATCATGGTGGCCCTGCCTCTTGGGGTTCCACTCACAAAAGACAAGGAGTAAATTCATAAACCTTAAACGATACATACAGTAAACACTAAACTAAATCAACATAACAATATTTAATATAACAACAAAAATTTCCTAAAAAACTAAAAACACACAAACTATAATAATAAAAAAATGGAAAATCTAGTAAAATTAAAATAAAATAAAAGCCAGAGAACAAACCCTGGCTGTAACAAAACAGTTTGGTTCTTGTGTGCATACATTCTTCCTATCGTATGCTATATGATATCGATATGTTGCTGGCTGTTTTATTGTTGTTTAAAATGATGATTTTGTGGGAGTTTCTTTCCTGCAGCCATCTTGTGTATTGCCAATCATGTGATGAATGCCATGATGTCACGTCAAGGATATTTAAGTGGCATTTTGTTATGCTTAGTGCTATTCATTTTAGGATTCTCTTAATTTAATCTTTGTAACAATAGCTAGGGGAAATCAAGTCAAGCTAAGTAAGATCGCTTATGTGTTTCTTGACCCTTTTTTCACCTCCTTGTTTGGATTTGTAGATTAGTTCTGTGAATCCATTTTGGTAGCTCTGACCTTTTGCCTATCTCCTAGCTGCATCTTGGTACTGTGCTGCCTTTTGGTAATCTCACTAGCTTAGTGTAAGATAAAAGGTGCTTCTAAAGGATTTCAGCACTAGGACCTTCCCATTTAATTCTTCTCACTACATGTTTGATTAATTTCTTTGGTTTTATTTATCTGACTCCTCTCATTCTCCCAGTATTCTGACCTTTTCCCCTGCTCTTATGTTTGCCTCTTTTCACTCCAATTAAATAGTCCATCTACTGCTCTTGTGGCTTTTTCATCTCAACATTCTCAACTCCTGCTGCCAGCATGCCTATTATAGTTATTTACTGTATGTGATCAGATTGCTCTATTCTAGGGACTATTGTAAATATGCTACATTTTTTAAAGCAGCACATATAAATGGTACTGATACATTGCCTGGCTGGTTTTATTAATGTTTGTTAAAGCATACAGAGTTACCACTTCACTCTGCTTGGACCATGGCTTGGAGGTGCATTTTTCATAATCTGCACCTTTTTTCCTCCAGTGATTCCTATTTTTTGTAACTGTCAGGATTTATTATAAAATATAAATTAGCCCTGTGTGAGTTTATGTGCGATCTCCAAAGCTGGTCTCTGACATTCTGCCATTATTGACAGGACAGAATAAGATTGATACAAAAATTATACGGATAAATGATTAAATATTTAAGTTAAACAACCTTGGACCTTGAAATAATCTTTAGAGTGTGACCTTGCATAATTACATAAAAACATTAGACATCTGACAAACGAAAGGAGATCATTCAGTCCATCAAGCTCATTTGTTTAGCAAAGAGATAAACTTCCCCAATATCTCATTCAGATTCTTGTTAAAGGTAGTCAAGGCTCCTGCTTCAACGACATGTCTCAGTAGTTTGTTCCAGATTCTCACAATGTAAAGAAGTGCTTCCTGGCTTCAGACTTAACAAAAGGGATTGTTTTAATTGCTCAGAATGCCCCATTTGTTTCCAGGGTCTCAAGATGTCCATCATGTAACGATGCCATAAGAAAATGCTGATCAGTGACATCAATGTTAACAGTCTTGGTAGCCATTTTAAGACAATATATACCACAACTAAAAGAAATAGATAGATAGATAGATAGATAGATAGATAGATAGATAGATAGATAGATAGATAGATAGATAGATAGATAGATAGATACTTTATTCATGCCTTCAGGAAAGTTCAGGTGTCAAAAGGTGAAAGTAGACTCTCCAGATTGATATTCTGTCAGTTCCATATTTAGAAGCATGTTTAATATACTTAATTTAATATTCAATGTTTAATTTTGTTTATACTTTTTAATTTCTTTAGAAGCTTTCAGTGCATCACAGTGCAAGGTTGTTGCCTTTTTCAGGTTTTATGCATTATGGTGTCTTAGTTTTCATTTATGAGCTATAGACAGGTGCTCATATTGACTGCACTGGGTAAGAAGGTGAAGCAGGCTCTTGCACGCTCAGTGTAGTTCTGCCATTTAGCTTCCTTGTTAAGGCTCGTAATATGGCATCTTAAGGTTTTTGCACTAAATGCCCTTTTCCACATTTTGTCTTCTTGTCTTATCAAACAGTCAGAAGATCATTCAAATAAGTGCTTGAGCCCCCATAACTTGTTTTTGGTCCAGCTGAGGGAAGACATAGGGAGGTCTGATTTGACAGTATAAGATATAGTGCATGTACTAGATAGCAGATATACTAATATACATAACTGTTATTACATTATTATTATTACTTCCTTCTAACAGATTCAGTCACACAGTATATTCTTCAAGATAGCAGAAGAATCAAGGGGAGGATTGTAGTTTTTGTGTACTGTTTTTTAAAAATCAGAAATTACCAGTCATCTACATTATCGCATTGAGGAATTTTCCACAGGCAAAATGCTAGAAATGCTTATATTTTTCAATCTGTGTTACATTTCTAAGTCATCCACGGAATGACACTCAGAACATTGAGGAGGTTGTTGACTGCACTACTGACTACATCAACTTCTGTATGCTATGCTAACAACAAACAATGGATTACAAGTGACATCAAGGGCCTTTTGAACCAGAAGAAAAGGGCTTTTAAAAGCGGTGATCAGCATGAGCTCAAGTGCGTGCAGAAGGAACTCAGAGTCCAGCTCAGGGCGGCAAAGAAGCAGTAGAGGAGAAAGCTGGAGAAGAGGTTGCAGAATAACAGCATGAAGGAAGAGTGGGATGGGATGAAGATCATCACTGGCTGCAGCTTGAAGCGGGGTGCCACCATCGAGAGAGACGTGAAGAGAGCAAACCAGATGAACAACTTCTTTAACAGGTTTGACCACCCTAACCCACTCTCAGTCTCAGAATACTACACCCTCCACCCATCCTTCTGCTGATACCAGCATAGGAGAGACATCCCCAACCACAATTACAGCAGTGCAGGTGAGCAAAGAGCTGAGGAGACTTTGTGCTAGCAAAGCAGCGGGTCCAGATGGAGTATCACCACGACTGCTGAAGGCCTGTGCGTCGGAGCTGGGGAGACCTCTACAGCGCATCTTCAACCTGAGCCTGGAACAGGGGAGAGTCCCGAGGCTTTGGAAAACATTTTGTATCACCCCAGTCCCAAAGGTATCACGTCCTAGTGAGCTGAACGACTTCCGGCCTGTTGCTCTGACGTCACATGTGATGAAGACCATGGAGCGGCTGCTGCTTCACCACCTGAGGCCACAGGTCCGCCACGCCCTCGACCCTCTGCAGTTCGTATAACAGGAGAAGGTGGGAGCGGAGGATGCCATCATCTATATGCTACACCGATCACTCTCCCACTTGGACAGAGGCAGTGGTGCTGTAAGAATTATGTTTCTGGACTTCTCTAGCGCCTTCAACACCATCCAACCTCTGCTCCTTAGGGACAAGCTGACAGAGATGGGAGTAGATTCATGCCTAGTGGGATGGATCGTGGACTATCTTACAAACAGACCTCAGTATGTGTGTCTCGGGAACTTCAGGTTTGACATTGTGGTCAGCAACACAGGAGCGCTGCAGGGGACTGTACTTTCTCCGGTCCTGTTCAGCCTATATACATCGGACTTCCAATACAACTCGGAGTCCTGCTACGTGCAAAAGTTCGCTGACGACACTGCTATCGTGGGCTGCATCAGGAGTGGGCAGGAGGAGGAGTATAGGAACCTCATCAATGATTTTGTTAAATGGTGCGACTCAAACCACTTACACCTGAACACCAGCAAAACCAAGGAGCTGGTGGTGGATTTTAGGAGGCCCAGACCCCTCCTGGACCCCGTGAAAATCAGAGGTGACTGTGTGCAGAGGGTACAGACCTATAAATACCTGGGAGTGCAGCTGGATGATAAATTGGACTGGACTGCCAAAACTGATTCTCTGTGCAAGAGAGGACAGAGCCAGCTATACTTCCTTAGAAGACAGGCGTCCTTCAACATCTGCAATAAGATGCTGCAGATGTTGTGGCGAATGCCCTCTTCTACGCAGTGGTATGCTGGGGAGGCAGCATAAAGAAGAAGGACGCCTCACGGCTGGACAAACTGGTGAGGAAGGCAGGCTCTATTGTAGGCATGGAGCTGGACAGCTTGACATCTGTGGCAGAGCGACGGGCGCTCAGCAGGCTCCTATCAATTATGGAGAATCCACTGCATCCACTAAACAGGATCATCTCCAGACAGAGGAGCAGCTTCAGAGACAGACTGCTGTCACCGTCCTGCTCCACTGACAGACTGAGGAGATCGTTCCTCCCCTAAACTATGCGACTCTTCAATTCCACCCCGGTGGGGGGTAAACGTTAACATTATTCAAAGTTATTGTCTGTTTTTACCTACATTTTTATTACTCTTTAATTTAATATTGTTTTTTGTATCAGCATGCTGCTGCTGGATTATGTGAATTTCCCCTTGGGATTAATAATCTATCTATCTATCTATCTATCTATCTATCTATCTATCTATCTATCTATCTATCTATCTATCTATCTATCTATCTAGATAATTAAGTGATGTTTTTACTACTGTTAATATTTGATTTTATGTTCAAAGAAAAAGAGAGAGAAAGAGAGAGAAAGTAGTATTCACACTGAAGACATAGACTAAAACAATATTTTAGTTTAGTCAGTTGAGTATGAATCATATAAGGATTTTTTTTTACAGCTGCCAAATTATGGAGCATATGGTATCTTTAAGGTAAAAGTGAAAGTACTGATTGCAATTTAGTAGACACTTGTTATGAACTGTTAACATACAGTAAGATGAATTCTTTTGGATAAATTCTTCAAAATTCTTAAAAAAATCTGAAAATGTGCACCACACTTCCCTAACCATGAATTATGCACCAGCTTAAACACAAATCAATTAACATTAAAATTCACATTTTCACTAAGGTAAATTTTTACATGCTGTACATATTTACTATTCATGCGTGTGACAATTTAGCTGAACACATAAAAATCATACTTGTTAGACTGCTGATAATAGCTTTCAAATGGCAGACGTTAGGCAGCCAAGTACTACATAGACACATGGCTGCCACCCATAAGTGCTGCCAAGGAGTCTGAAAGCAGGTGTGTATACACTGTTACTTTAGTACGATTGGCTGGCACGTAAAGAAAAGACAGGAAAATGGCAGCCATGAACTGGTTCTGGAGCAGCAGACTGTACAGTCAAGAGGTAGGTGTGATGTTCAGAAATTAGCTTTTAGGGGAAGAGTAAGCAATAGACAAGGGAAAAGAGATTTCCATTTTATGTTAAGGATTTCTTTGGGGAGAGCCAACAAAGAAGTTAGAAACAACAGTAAATCAGTCAGTCATCATCCAACCCGCTATATCCTAACACAGGGTCACGGTGGTCAGCTGGAGCTAATCCCAGCCAACACAGGGCACAAGGCAGGAACAAAATCCAGGCAGGGTGCCAGCCCACTGCAGGGCACACACACCCACACACCAAGCACACACTAGGGACAATTTAGGATCACCAATGCACCTAACCTGCATGTCTTTGGACAAAGCTGCACTGACAAAAAAAACAGAGACATAGGTATATGTGATATTTTGAATAACTCATTTTATGACCTGAATAGTACATTTCGGAAAACATCGTGGCACTGATGCAACGTTATTCATATTCATTCCCATACTTTCTTGTGTTTGTAAACAGTGACCGTATTTCTTTTGTACTCCAGGACATGTAGAGGAAAGAAAAGTACAGAGAAGTCAGTTCCACGCTATATACAATCATTAAATTCAAATGTTAACAGTTCCCACACACCCAAGGACCGTCCTTCCTACATTTATGACATGTGTACCTGTTGCAATGTACACATTTCTCTCTATACTTTGGCTCCTATTACACTGAAGGGGCACCTGACACTGACTGAGTCTCTTTTCCTGGGGGAAGCAGCAGCCTTGGAACAGAAGCTTGTTGATGTTGCATCCTCTTTTTCTTTCTCCATTGCCTTTACTTGTAAGAAGTGACAACAAAGTTCCTCTGCAAGGTGAGTAAAGAACACTCTTCTTTTCTCAGTGGATCCGTGCACGCCTTGTGCAGCACATGTGCATTCATCGCCGCCAGGTCAAGCATGTTGTACCACACAGCAACCAGCCACCTGCGTGCTCCTGCTCGCACTGAATAAGCTCACGCCTTCTGGTCCATGATGTCAACGCAGCATCGGGGTAAAAAAGAAAGAGACAAATATATGTGACATTTTGAAGAAATCATTTTATGACCTGAATAGTACCAATCAGAAAACATCATCGCATTAATGCAATATTATCATTAAGACACTATATAAAAGCAGTCGGGATTGTCCTTCCGTCCCGTGAGTGCAAAGCATATCCGTATGTATGGTGTTCGCGTCAATACCTCGACTCAATACAGGTTAGAACCATGCAATGGGACTCTGCCTCTGTAGTTAGAACATAACGTGGCAAACGCGGAGGCAGTATTGCATGATTGGCTAAGAATGTTCGAATGCTACAGTGACGCCGCTGGATGGCTGAGTATAGTAAGTCGGTGTTCGTTCGAGCAGAGAGTATATTAAATCGGTGTTGGTTCGAGCAGATAACAGTAAGTTCGGTTGGTTGTGGTACAGAAAGTAGAGCTGCAGATGAGGATCTAAATGAGCGAGAGGGGTGTCAGTCTGTAGGAGATCAGTGAGGTTGTGGAGAGCTTTAAATGTTAAGAGTGGTATTTTGTATTGTATTCTGTAATTAACAGGGAGCCCGTGAAGCTGAAAGAGAATCGGTGTAATATGTTCAGTGGATTTAGAACAGCAGGTTATTATCCTGGCAGCAGAATTTTAAAGAAGTTGTAAGCGATGGATACGTTTCTGTGGGATGCCAGATAGAAAAGCATTACAGTAATCTATACGTGAGGTGACTCTGGCATTAATCAATAATTCAGTACTATGTTGCGTAAGAGCAGGACGAAGTCTAGAAATGTTTCGGAGATGGAAGAAGGCAGTCCGCCAAATGTTACTTATAAGGGAGGAATTATTTCATAATAATAGTTATTATTATTAGTCGTAGTATTATTTAATACTTGCCTTTAATAGTGTATAAATGGACATAAATAATTACACTTAAACGATTTGCCAAAAGCTGTTGTATGTCAACGATACTGTTTTAAACGTTATTGTTTTTTCATCAGAAAACCTGGTTTCCACGTCTATGTGTATTAGTTTAAATGGCACTTTTACCACTCGCAATAGGGCGGACGCATTGACGTATCGTGTCAACTGGGCAACACAGTGAATGCAGCGTCTATCTATATATGTCTATGATTTGTTTGCTTTCCGACGTAGTGTAAATAAAGTAAATTCATCTCACTGTGGTGCGTATTCCGTACGTAATACCATGTAACACATTATAATTCTCCTGCTTTACGCGAATATACCCATGCCACCGAAAAAAAGACGTACAATTCCACGGTCCACTTCAGATACCGGAGAAAAGTCTATTTCAAGGGCGTCTCAAATGCCACAGCGGAC
Source organism: Erpetoichthys calabaricus (assembly GCF_900747795.2). Lineage (NCBI taxonomy): Eukaryota > Metazoa > Chordata > Cladistia > Polypteriformes > Polypteridae > Erpetoichthys > Erpetoichthys calabaricus. Next base: position 15,329,006 of record NC_041409.2, on the reverse strand, counting down.
ACAATCCAAAGTGGACGAACTTGCAATAAAATGTGAATCAGAAAACTGTTTGTTCTATTTCAATGTTCTGTTTCTTTCATTTGGGAAATTCACCAGTTATAGATTCCTGGGCAACGCCGGGTACTCCTGCAAGTTTGAAAACAAACAGCGTCAGATCGGGTGTAAATTTATGGAGCTTGTAAAAGTTAGCTTTTTTTCAGTTTTATTCGGTCAGTCACGTTCACGCTCTCCCTCCTCCCTCCTGATCTGACCCTAACTAACAGCATTAGCATAAATTTACACCCGATCTGACTAATAACTATCCATTCATCCATTTTCCAACCTGCTATATCCTAACTACAGGGTCACGGGGGTCTGCTGGAGCCAATCCCAGGCAGCTCAGGGTGCAAGGCAGGAACAAACCCCGGGCAGGGTGCCAGCCCACCACAGTGGGGTAAATAAAGTCATAGAAAATAAAAAAAGACAAAAATACAAAGCTCAAAACACCAGCACGATTTCTGAGTTGTCCAAAACACAAAATAAACCATGAAAAGAAAAACACTATTCAATAAATGATTAGTGAGTTGAACTTAAATATTATACAGGTCATAATATCAAAATGGCACCAATAGATAGATAGATAGATGATAGCATCACTAACAAAATGGTTAAAAATAAAGATAAACAAATGTGGCAAAATGTTTCAAATCTTGACAGAAAGCAAATCAGATTTTATCTCTTGGGAACACCTAAACCAATGAATTCCCACAAAACACTTAATAACAGCAAATAATAATACAGTGGATTCATAACGTATTCAGACCCTTCACTTTCTGTACACTTTATTGTGTTGTACATTTAATTCTAAATGGATACATTAGCCATATTTGACCATCAGTTACACTAACCCATAATAAAAGGAGACAATAGGATTTCTGAAAGGATTACACATTTATTAAAAAATCATTCATTCCTATACGTATTTGTGCCTTTATTGTGGCACTCCAAATTTTGGTCAGGTGCATCCTGTTTGCTTTAATTCTCCTTGAGATGTGTCCAGAATTTGAGTGTGTCTTAACACTAGAATTACCAAAGCCTACGAAAAATCTTGTAATTCCGGACCACCTCAAATCCCTTCATCAGCGTCTTTTGTCATGTAAATATTTGTCAATCAACACAAGCAGCAAGCAGCCTACTATCCCATCCTCTCACCACTGCAGAAAGGGCAAAAAGTTCTCCCAGCTCAAGCCTTGATTATCTGGGAGTGAGGTACCTAGAGTTGTATAGGGAAATAATATATTGATATTTGGAACACATGCATTTCATGTGTGTTCCGTGTCTACAACAATCTATGTAAACACATTGTTAAAACAGAAATGTTTTTCATATTTTAGTAATAAATGACAAAATGTAGGTGTAAACTATATACTGTGTGAAGCCTGAAGTCCAAATATCAAATAAACACTTTCACAAAAGGTTCAAGCATAATACGACAGCTTCTGTGGTGCAGTGGTAAGAACTCTAGTGCCACCACAGGGCACATACACACCCACAAACCAAGCACACACTAGGGACAATTTAGGATCACCAATGCACCTAACCTGCATGTCTTTGGACTGTGGGAGGAAACCCACACAGACACGGGGAAGAACATGCAAACTCCACGCAGGGAGGACCCAGGAAGCTAACCCAGGTCTCTTTACTGCGAGGCAGCAGTGCTACCACTGCGTTACCATGCCGCCCAACTAATAACTAATGGAGTAATATTAAACTTTTATTTCTCAACTCTATAAATAATAACTGTGGTTATGACAGAGTCAGGCCATAAACAATCAGGCAAAAATCTACTGTGTTTATTTGATAAGTAGTACTAAAAGTATTACTTTCCACTTCAATGTATAGTCCAGCAACACAAAGTGATCATAATTTATAGCTAAATCAAAAAAAAAGGCCCATGAACAGCGAATATGGCCCTTGGTGGTTTGTATGCTAGTAATTCAATTGTTCTGGAATCTGTTTAAAATTTAATGTGAGGGCCCTAAAAGATGTAAAATCTCCAACATTTTTGGAAGTGGTTTGAATTTCAACGCATAGAATTATCTCACGGTTCTTGACCAATATCTCCTGATTATGAACTATTGTAAAACCATTTGGTGCTGCCTCAGCTAATGGAATAGTGTCAGATTTACATTGTCAGGTTTCAGTAAGAAGACACAAATCAGATCTTGTACTTAAAGCTTCTTTGGTAAACAATATTGGATTATTTGCCAGAGAGCAAATGTTTAGTAAGTAGCATAAAACTACAGAGATATTTGTGAACCGATATTATACTGTATGATTTACTTTTAATTAAGTCACTAATTCAGTTATCCTCGGTGGAGGATCTGGTTTTAACTCTTGGTCTAATTATGATTTTTATCCTCTGGTTATTAATTTATTTAGACTTTGTTACAGGACTAAACTTATATGATGCCCCACAAGAGAAATTCTGGGTAGTAACTACAGAATAGTAGGATGTGATATAAATAATAGCCTGCGATTTAAGATCACAGGACTTTGGCCTAGATAGTGCTTTGGTATTTTGGGATAAAATAAAAGATCCTCCTCAGTTGGGAGGGAAGACATATGTCTTGTAAACTTCAGGCCTTCCCCAGAAATCATCCCAAATTTTCAACAAATGCTATGATTTTACTTGCACACCAGGTTTCTAACCAGCACTTTAGTTAATGCAATTTGCTATAAACCACATCCATTCTATATAATCTCAGTAGGGGGGCAGACAATTATACTTCCTTAGAAGACTAGAAGACTTCCTTAGAAGGCTGGCATCCTTCAACATCTGCAATAAGATGCTGCAGATGTTCTACCAGACGGTTGTGGCAAGCGCCCTCTTCTACGCAATGGTGTGCTGGGGAGGCAGCATAAAGAAGAAGGACACCTCACGCCTGGACAAACTGGTGAGGAAGGCAGGCTCTATTATAGGCACGGTGCTGGACAGTTTGACATCTGTGGCGGAGCGACGGGCGCTGAGCAGACTCCTGTCAATCATGGAGAATCCACTAAACAGGATCATCTCCAGACAGAGGAGCAGCTTCAGCGACAGACTGCTGTCACCGTCCTGCTCCACTGACAGACTGAGGAGATCGTTCCTCCCCCACACTATGCGACTCTTCAATTCCACCCAGGGGGGTAAACGCTAACATTATTCAAAGTTACTGTCTGTATATCTGCATTATCACTCTCTAATTTAATATTTTCTTTATCAATATGCTGCTGCTGGAGCATGTGAATTTCCCCTTGGGATTAATAAAGTATCTATCTATCTATCTATCTATCTATCTATCTATCTATCTATCTATCTATCTATCTATCTATCTATCTATCTAATTAAGTTCCAACATTTTCTTTATCTTTGGTGTATAAGAATATTATGTTTTATTTTAACACCTCAGATTGCGATATTGTTAGTGCCAACATGTAGCAATAAGAAAGACACTTAATTGTTATGTGGAAGTCCTATTTAGCTTCTTTGTTGTATATCGTTTCCCCAGGAGGCATTTTACTTTAATTTTTGGGTTGACATAATTTTGAATTCTGACATTCCACACCATAGAGTCAGCAGTTATAAGCATTTTGTTGCTGTCAGCCACAGCAAATGTGCTCTGAATGCTGTTTCCGTTCTGGGTCCAAATTAGTGACATGCATGCTGACAGACTAATTTTTGAATTCTTAGACCCCCATCTCACTGTTACCCACTCACCCAGTGGCCACATTGGTTATTCTTATTTTGGCTATGCACTGACTACAGTGGAACCTGGAGAGACTGAAGCCAAACAAGAAATGAACGAACAAATTGAGTCAATTCAGTTTTCATTGTGAGTTTTTAACGTGGTCCTCTAAATTGTGTATTTTTCCCACCAACTCAAAATTAACTGTACATTTTTGGCAGGTGAAGCTATCTATACTGATGGCAGGAAATGCTAAGCTGTATATACCTCAGGACAAACGTCTTATAAATGTACCCTCAACAGACTGAAAAACAACTAAACACATATTTAATGCTGAGTTTATCTTTATCTTTGTGCTGTTTCAGCTAGTTCTTTGTGAGACATTTGCATTCAGACTTACTGCCTGCTGGATGCTCAGTTTTGTTCTGCTGATTTTTGTTCCTAGTTGGCTATTATTGCAACTGCTTTTTTTTTTTTGGTAGGTGGGGTTCAGCCATTTTTGATTAGCTTTCTACTCCTGGTAAGTTATCGGATGTTCTTCTCTGCTGCTGTAAGAAAACAGTTCATTTTTCAGTAATAGACAATTCAGTAGAATCACCATCAAGTTCAGAAGAGTCTGTTGGTAAAACCTGATCACCTCAACCTTTGCCCAAGCAAATATTTCAAAGAGTTACAGAGTACAACCAAGCTTGCTTCTCTGAATTGTACAATGTACTACCTGCCTCAGGTTTTACATGTTCCTCCTCTTTGTAAATCATGTCACCATTCATTATAATATGTAATATTACAGCGTCCACATAGTCTCTGGAAAATCTAAATACTTTATTCAAAAGAGAAATTTGTAGAGTAGTTTTTGAAGTTTTATATGAAATATTTTTCTCTGTTTCAGATAAATGAGTCATTTATAAATTGCCAATTGCAAATAGTTATTCCTCATACCTCTGGTTATGTAACACACTCCATGTCTACATGAACATTTGGACATGTCAGACATGATGGTGGACTTTTTCCCATACTTAGTACTGAACTTTCTGTAAACCTGTGTATTTAGTTTTGTTTCAGTAAAACAGGATACCACACTGCCTTTTCTTATGTAGTAGAAATTTTCAGTTACCAGTTGATATACCACTCATTTATTTGAAACCAAAAAAAATCATTTAAAACTTTGTAGTGAGAAGTCAAGCAAAATGACACCTTTTATTGGCTAATTAAAAAGATTACAATATGCAAGCTATCGAGGCAACTCAGGCCCCTTCTTCAGGCAATATCTTGAGTTGCCTCGAATGCTTGGATATTGTAATCTTTTTAGTTAGCCAATAAAAGGTGTCATTTTGTTTGACTTCTCACTACATTCATAATGGCTAACACGGTACAATTCATGCTGAAACAAAAGAAACTAAGACACAGAACATAAATTATCCCCACTGAGACAATGCTCCATTTACTGATAGAAAACTGAAAACCTATGCCAACCAAAAAAGATAACAGCTCAGTTGCAGATCATTATCACAATACAGTGTTGAGTGAATAGGCACACAGTCAATGCCTTTAGTTACAGTCAAGTTATAAAATAGAATTAGACAGTTTTGTATCCTTTCAAAGACCATTTCCACGCACTCAAATAGAAAAAATGAATGATACTTTTGTATGAGTATCTTAAAACATTAAAAAGTTAAACAGTATATGTGCTAGACTGCAATTATTATTAACCCATCAAAGAAAAGGGCCTCTGGCTTTGTTTTTGTATTTCTCCTTCAGCCTCTTATGAAGACGTAAGATGCAGGGCTGGTGTCACATACACTGTTGTTCATAATTGTAGTCCCACTTCAAGAAGGAGGAAAAAGTGCTTGCATTAATTATCACATTGAAAGTAGGTCAGCACATCTAAATGCGGCTTTACTAAAAGCATTATTTGCAGCTACTAAATGAATGTGATGAGTAGATTGGTTAATCATTATTTTACAAATCCCATCTTACATCGTTCACTCTCACAAAACTCTAGACCAAACAGCCAAAAGTAATGTGTTTAGTGCCATTAGACCTTTTTTTTTCTTTCTGTGATTAAAATATACAGTGTGTTTAACCCATTCAGTATTTGCAGACTTTTCTCTCATTATTTTCTCACAGTAGGATACAATGCAGCAACAGCAGTGACAGACAATGACCTTCACCTTTTACTCTGATTTACTGTTGTATTTAAGGAGGCTACTTGCACTGCCTCATGACACATCCATTATCCTAATTTGAGTCTTCAGCGTGGTTTTAGAAATTTTTCATTTCATTTTTTTTCATAGATTTTAACTAAGGGACACTGTTTACTTTTTCAATTTTCTTTGCTCGATCCAAAGTGACACTCATCCTTCTGCTCTTTACTTAGTCCTGTATGTTTGAGAACAGATCCTCATGCAAGATGGATTTGATTACTGATATGCAAGAAGGAATGAATATTCAGTATAAGTTTGGCCATGTTTATACAATGACTAAACATACTGTGGAATCAGAAAGTACTCTGACCCCTTCAGCAACCTTAAACTGAAATCATTCAATTCATTTTCTCCCAAATCAGGCAACACTTAAAAACCCAGGGTGACAAAGTGAGAGCAGAAGTTTAGAATTTTTTTTCAAATTTATTTAGAAAATATCACATTGACATAAGTATTCAGACCCTTTACTCAGTATATTGTTGAAGGCCATTTGGAAGCGATTACAGTATGGAGTCTTCTTAGGTATGATGTGATATCAATTCCTGGGTTGCCCACAGCCTTGGCATCACCCATTGCATTGATAGTCGTGACTCTGGAGACTACAGTAATGAGGACATGCAGGTTGGAGCCAAAAAAGTCCAATTTGCTTTTTATTACAAGTCAAACAAAAGTAAATCTATGGTCAGTGTAAAGTGTAATGAATATATTAAAATAAACAATCCATAAAAATGAGTGCCAGCTTAGATTAAAACAATCAATAAATACCGTATTTTTCGCACCATAACTCGTACTTTTTTTTCCCCAAAAGAAGGTTGGAAATGTCTGTGCGTTTTATGGAGCGAATATTGCATCACAGACCATGATGTGTATTACCTGATAAAAGTCGACATCCAGGGGTAGAGGGCGACAAAACTCACTGTTACATTACAGGTATTCCCTCTGTGCTTGGAGGAATGTTAGACTCATTGACTCAGCATCTAATCCTTGCGTGTGCGTGAATTGCGAAATGTAAACAAATGTAAACAAAGGCAAGATGGCATCGACATCTCACGAGGGAGCGAAGCGAGTGCAGAAAACAAATGTTTTGCACTTTATCACTGAGTCGGACTTTTGTTGAGAGTGATCAGGAGATCGAACAAGAGAGTGAGGAACTGGCATCTGCTGATCGGGACACCAGCTGATGCCGCCCCAGCTGAGCGCATTCGTGCAGCCGATGCACCTATGGCAAGGTTCGTGTGGGAGGAATACCTAGACATTGATCCGTGGGAGCCAAACTGGCTACCGGACTTCACAAGACAGTATGGCTTGCTGTTGGACTCGACAGATTACCAGCCGCTGGACTACTTCAGGCTGTTGTTTCCTGAAGCTGCCTTTCAGCTACTGTCATACGAGACAAACAGGTATGCAGAGCAATTTTTTGAATTGAGGGCTGTGCTTGCACCACATTCTCGTTTTTCAAACTGGAAACCCACAACAAAACATGAGATGAAGGGCTTTGAGGCATTACAAATATAGATGGGACTAGACTGGCAATATAACTTCAGGGAGCATTGGTCCAAACGTGCGTGATGATAGGTACGTGCTCCTGCAAAGTGATTGTGAGCAACTGAGCTTCATAAATTCTGACACTAGTGATGAGGAGTTCTTGGGGTTTCCATAAAACTAGAAGAGTGCTTGAACCTTAAAGTCTCTCCTTATTTGTTAATGACACTGATGATGTTTCTTAATACCGCTGCTGAATTTACATGGTTGAAATATTATTCGGCTATATTTTATTAAACATATTAGAACACCATTTGGTTCAGAATTTTTTTTTTCTTGTTTTCCTCCTCTAAATCTAGGTGCGTCTAATGGTCAGGTGCGTCGTATGGAGCAAAAAATATGGTAGGTTCCACAAATAAGTTCAAGTGTCATTATGGGGTGTTGTGTGTAAAATTCTGAGGAAAAAAATGAATTTAATCCATTTTGGAATAAGGCTGTAACATAACAAAATGTGGAAAAAGTGATGCGCTGTGAATACTTTCGGGATGCACTGTATGTGCTGTATTTCTTTTCATTTATATCTTTATTTCTTTGTGTAATGGTTCCAGTTTTTGTATCTGCACATATGTTCTTTTTCATATTGGTTACTGTCTGCATGAAGCATTTCAGTAAGTTTTTTTGTTGTATTAAATACCATCATAAGTCGTGGTGGTTTAAGTTGGTCCAGAAGTCTGTTACCTGTTCCCGTCTCTAAGATATGCACTGCAACGTCACTTTGTCTTAGCATGCAGCTAGACCTGGACAGCTGCTAGTCTACAACTCAAGTTCACACTGCAACAGTGTTAAACCTGGCAGAAAATAATGCTACTATAAATACATACTGAGGCAAGATCACCTCAGGATGATCCCATGGCGAATGCTCACTCCAACTGTGATATAGATATTTAGCATGATCAACTTGGGCCTAAAGCCAGTAGATGAAAAAGCTAAAAATATGAGTGACTAAACCTTCAGGGAGCTAGAATTTTTAATATCATTATGGAGGAAACACTTCTCTTCAAGCAAAGTTAGATGTATGTCACATAATTGTAAATATATTTGAATAAAACATCTGAGGGCATGGCTAAAGAGAACTGTAAGCAATCATCTGGAGAGCCAATGAAAAATTAAAAGGGCCAATAAAATACATTATTTTGCATCCAGGTAATTACCTTTGTTTATGTAGAATACTATATCATGCTGTTGGTGTAAAACTGTCATTATCTTATGCAACCTGGCTGGTCTGTAAGACTGTTCATATATGGGCACAGAATAGATAATAGATCACATTGAAATAATCAGAATCAAGATTCCATTTAAAAAATTATTCTGTATTGTCTATGTATTCTTTTTAGTTAGCCTCTATGGATTTACAAAGGCTTTATGATTTCCTTTTTATGTTTTTGGGCTACAGTATATTATGATATGGATAGAATTCGTTCAATTTTAATACCTCACAGTTTGAGAAACTAAAATATAGTCGTGAAAAATTAATTGAAATGCATATTACATAAAGGTGTTTTGACAGAAAGTAATACAATGATAATATGACTTTGTTACATTTTAAGTAGTGAAAATTGAACATATACTGTATGCCATTTCCATCTGTGGAAAATGTAAGTCCACCCTTGGTTCTAATAGCTGGTACTGCCCCCTCAAGTAGTCTTTTCTTAAAACTATCTACTAGTCTTTGACACCAACATGGAGAAAGTTCTTCCAACTCCTCCATGCAGAATTCTTTCTGCTGAGTGATATTTGAGGGGTGTCTTGTGTGTACAGTCCATTTCAAATCCCTGCAGCATCTCAATGGGATTCAGGTTCACGCTTTGTCTTGGCCATTCCATCACAGTTCAGCTTCATTCTTCTGACAGATGGTCCCACATTATACTCAAGTTCTCTCTGGTACAATATATAATTCATAGTGGATTCTGTGATGGCGAGCTGCCCGGGCTCTGATGCAGCAAAGCAACCCCAAACCAGAACATTTCAACCACCACACTTTACAGTTGGCATCAGGATCTTCTGATCAAATGCTGGTTTTGTTTATTTTCCCAAACATGTCTTCTGGTAGTGTGGCCAAATATCTTTGCCTCATCTGTCCAAAGAACATTGTGCCAGAAGTATTTCTCTTTGCCTAGGTGTTCATAGGAAAACTTTAGTTTTGCCCTGAAGTTCTTGACACACCTATCATGCAGATGTAATTTATTCATCCTCTTTCTAATGGTAGAAAGCTTTCACATGTTCCGATGTATCTGAGTGTGTTCAGTTTTAGTTCATAAGAATGTTTTCCCAAAGTGACTAATTTAGCACATATTTGAAAAATACATGGGTTTAGGATGGTGTGTGCATACAACTGGGTGACTTGAAATGTGGATTATGCAACAACATGAGCAACGTCAGATTTTTCATGTATGTTTTGATATTGTTTGTTTTTATCCAACATTGGTCAACAAAGGCTTATATTGTATCAGAAACGGGTTTTTTTTTTATCAGTTTTGAAATGAAAACATGAGGTACATTTGTTTTCATGGTCATTACTACAAACTTCATGCATCAAGTAACATATAAAAAATATCATTTTTAGGTGGAATATTCTTTTAAATCCTTTCCTGACACTAAACTTTAATTCTTTAATTATTTTCAACCAATTCATTTAATTTGTGGCTAATATCGCATAGTTCAGCCCTTATATTCCTTAGTTCATTGGCCACATCTCTTACAGCATCCACTATTGCATTATGTGACTCCAGAACAGCGTCAGTCAGCACTCAGCCAGATGGGCGCCCAGCAGTTTCCGCGTGTGTGTACAGCGAACGCCCGAAGACTTTCTGAACTCCGTGCGACTTTATGAACTTTTGCTTTTGAGTGTCTCCACCATGTTGTATCATTACATCAAATTCCTTTTGTTGTTTATACCACTGCTTAAGCCAACAAATAGTATGTTTTTCCTTGCCTCCACTTTGCAGTCACTGAAATTCTTTTTTCCACATGCTTTTGCCATTGTCTTTTAACAAAACATGGAATGGAAGGGGCTATTTATATTGGTTTGTGTATTCAAATCTGAAAGATTCTTGGAGGAGTGGAGGTGGGGCTTTGGGCACATGCACGTACGTTAAATTTCACGTTCATTGGGATTTATAAAGGGGAAGTGCATAAAACTTGGAGTTTCCACAGTTTTATGCATCTGCATTTTTTGTCCGTATGCACTTTTCCAGTTTTGTCCATACACCATGTTTTACTGTGAATTCTACACATGACATTATAAATGAGGCCCCTTGTTTTAAGCTAATTCTGTATATTTGTAAGACATGGATGACTTGACAGTTTGGATTTAAAACTATAAATTGAAGTGACCCATCAAATGATAATTTTAAAAAGGAAGAAAGTTCAGTTATGTATTTTGTTTTCATAGGAAATCTACAGGAAAAATGTAGTATTGACATATGTTCATGATTTTCTTAAATAAATACAAGCATTACCACAATGGAAGAAGTAAAATTCCTCTAGGATCTGTCAATCAAATAATCCACCTAGTATTATTTTACAGCAGATGTGAACTGGTGTAATTTATCACATTACATAACATTTTGTAGTAATATCTTGCTACCTGAAAGTGAAATAGTCAGAGAGACAGCTGGATAACAGCATTTGTTGAATAGGCTAACAAGAGAGCAGTAAACAATGCCTACAAAGCATTATGTGAAAACATTATAGTAGCAATAAATAATGACCAAAACATTTAAAGCTAGTAAAGGCAATAAACTAGCAGCCTCAATTAATAATGTTTTTAACAGCTCCAAATCAGGTTTATCTCTTAAACTATACTCAGGTACTTCAACACATAAAGTAATCTGTTCTGTTTAGAATAAAACGAAAAACAATAAATATGCTTAAAAGTGATGGACTGCACACAGGAAAGCAACAGTAATGCAAAAATACTTCATCCAAAGCCGACATAAATGCATGAAAGGTAAATTATGAGTGAAAATACAAAGTTACAACGAAAATGAAAAATTGGACAACAAATCCATACTTGTTATATTTTCAACCAGGATATATTTTCTAGACAATAGGGCTCTGCAGATGTAAGTACAGTCAGTAATTTTAAATGTGTTATTGTTAGGAGCCAATGAAGAACAACCTGAATAGGAAAATGTGTTTATTATGCCCAAAAACCTAAAAAGTATCAGTAGACTGACAAGTAACAAGGCCTTAGTAAAAAATAGTAATCGTTAGTGTTGGTGAGAAAAGTAGGCAAATATGGGAAAAATGCATGTTTTAAGTTCTGCTTGTCATTCAGTCAAATGGATACACAGGCCTCCCGGATGAATAATGCTGAACATCTTGGGTTCTTCAGGCAGCCATACAGCTTCCGTATCACTGGGATCTCCTCCATCCACTTGTTAAAATTACTAATGACCTCCTTATGGCTGCTGATTCTGGTCTAATCACTATTCTCATCCTCCTTGATCTGAGTGCGGCCTTTGATACTATTTGTCATACCACTCTCCTTAATAGATTATCTCTGATTGGCATTACCCACACTCCACTTGATTGGTTTAGATCCTACCTCTTAGGCCGCACTCAGTTCATACAACTTAAAACCTTCACATCCCAACCCACCGCTGTTACCTCTGGTGTGCCCCAGGGCTCTGTCCTGGGGCCTCTTCTTTTTATTATTTACCTTCTTCCCCTTGGCAATATTTTTCGCAAATATAACATTAATTTTCACTGTTATGCTGATGACACCCAGCTCTACCTTGCTGGTAATCCCACCTCCTCTTTTCCACCACCCTCGCTTATTGACTGCATTGCTGAAATTAAATCCTGGTTTTCTTCGAATTTTCTTAAATTAAACAGTGATAAAACTGAGGTTCTCCTCATTGATTCAAAATCATCATTATCCAAAACCAATAATTTTTCTCTTATTATTGATGACTTTGTTGTTTCCCCATCATCTCAGGTCAAGAGTCTGGGTGTCATCCTCGACAGTCCTCTATCTTTCCAATCTCACATTAATAACATCACCCGGTCTGCTTACTTCCACCTACGTAATATTAATCGCATTCGCCCCTCCCTCACTCCTCACACCACTGCCATTCTTGTTCACAGTCTTGTCACTTCTCGGCTGGACTACTGCAATTCACTCCTCTTTGGTCTCCCGAATAAATCTCTTCATAAGCTTCAGTTAGTCCAGAATTCTGCAGCACGTATCATCACTCAAATCCCATCTATTCACCATATTACTCCGGTCTTGCAGCAGCTTCATTGGCTCCCGATTAAGTTTCGTATTGATTTTAAGATTCTACTATTAACATTTAAGGCCATCCATAACCTCGCCCCTCCATATCTGTCTGACCTTCTTCATGTTGCCATTCCATCCCGTAACCTTAGATCCTCTTCCTCCACTCATCTGACTGTCCCTCCCGCCCGTCTAACCACCATGGGGAGCAGAGCTTTCAGCCGTTCTGCTCCCAAGCTCTGGAATTCATTGCCTGCGGATCTCCGAAATATCAAATCATATTCATCCTTCAAATGTAAACTTAAAACGCATCTGTTTAAAATGGCTTTTTCTTTTTCCTCCTGATTATAATGGTTTTGTTTGGTTTTAATTTCTAGATTTTCTGATGTTTTAAGTTTTTTATAATTGTGTCTTTTATTTAATCATTTATTTATTTATTTATTTATTTATTTATTTATTTATTTATTGTTGTTCGGTGTCCTTGAGTTCCCTGAAAGGCGCCTTGTATAAATAAAATGTATTATTATTATTATTATCCAGATCTGGCATCTCATGGCCCAATGCAGTGAACAGCTTTGCACAGAGATGGTGATTCGGGTGGCTGTGCCCTGTCTGGTGTCTGAAGATATCCACCTGGTGTTGTAAGAAGATGGTATAGGTCATTCCTAAAATAATGTGGATGCTGACACAACTACTTGGTGTGCTGATTGACCTTGATGATGATTCTAGCTTTGTAGTTGGTGATTGACCTGTCTTCCTGTTCTTTTATAGTTCCCTCTTTTGCCAATTTGTAGGTACATTCATTGCCTAATACATTGCAGTGTGGAGGAATCCACTGCAGAATAACTGTGTGGACTCTGCATAGGGGAATAAGAGTGGTAGAAAGGGCATTTGTCTCTTTGTCCTCAGCAACCTGCAATGTTTGACATAGTGACATGCTAAATGCACGAGGAGGTGTGGGCACGGCAGTGATAGCTAGTGTGAGAAGTTCATGGAAGAAATTTCTGGAGCTGTCCCCATTCTGGTTTCAAAGTAAGCCTGTCTAGTATTGAAGAGAAAGTTTATGAAAGCTGTGTGAAGAGAATTGTGGAGGCAGTGCTGCACCATGCAGTGAGGGAGCAGTGTGAGAGACGGCTCAGCTGACCTCACCAGGAAACGCTACACTTTGTATTACTTACAGTCTGTCCCCAAGCAAACAGCTCATACAGGGAAACTGTTTCTGAGGGCCCTTGTAATCCAAACACCATGAGTTTGCCACTGACTACTGGCAGCTACCACATTATAAAATGTGCAACCTGGGAAGGATCTTGGTTTAAACCCATGGCAATACATTCAGTGTAGTCGGCAGGATTTGCACTGTGGATGGATGGAGTGTGGAGGCTGTGCTGCACAGTACAGTGGGCACAGAGTGAAAGAGAGAGCTCAGCTGATGTCGCTAGGAAGCACTCCGCTTTGTGTGGCTTAGTCAGTCCCTGCATGATCAGCCAAGGGAGTTCTCCTTTAGTTTATGCTTTGGGGACGCTGCTTCTGAGGTTCCTTATACTCTAGATATTGCAAGTTCATGGCTAAACACTGGCAGGTACCACAGTGCAAAATGTGCAGCCTAAAATGGATTGTGGTGTAATTCCATCACAAAACAAGACTGTATGAAGGCAAAATGTGAAGCAAAACTGGAAGGAACATAGAAGAGAATAATCTGATGGATGCATGAGTGAGAGGAAGATATATCCAGCTTTAGAAGAAAGACTTGTGGCGGGGGGTGGGCATAAATGTTTTAAGGAGAAACAAACTAAGGTGGTTAGGGCACATAGAGCAAAAGGCAGATGATAATTAGGTGAAGAAAGGCACCAAGGTGGAGATTGAGAAGATGAGGCAAAGAAGAGATGGATGGAAGTAGTGTCTGGTGATATGAGAGGAATGGGGCTCTCCTTAAATGATGGTTACGACTGCAGAGAATGGAAAAAAATGATTTTGGGAGAAAGCTAGGTCAACCTGGTAAGCATAGTAAATGGCAGTTAAATAAATGTGAACTAAATATTACAGTTATATATTAATTGCTTACATCATATTTTCATTTTTGCAAAAGCTATAACAACCGCTTTCTTGAACTGGTTATTCTTCACTAACAACTATAGATAAATTGCTCAAAGTAAGCAGCAATATTGCACACTTAAAACTTTGAGCAGCAGATAATTTGTGTGTAAAACAGATGGGCCCATACCAAAGTTGGTAAAATTTGTAGTTTGAGATGGAAATATGCCCTTAAGGACAGGGATAAGAAACTTGACATTTTCTAAGACCTGGTTGACAGAGAAGGTGATAATAAGGAACTCAAAAGCTTAATCTAATACTGGCCACAAAGTTGGATGAAAAGTGTAAATATGCATCTCTACTTTAGTTATTACTTACCAGTAAATTCCTCTTTACAGCAAACCAGCAAGATTTGTAATTGTATATTTTTGTTTTAATGTTTGATTATCAACCTTGCATTTGTTAATGCTTTAAAATAAATTACAAAACATATAGCTTGCCCTTCATATAGGTTATAAAAAAGGTTCATGGGATGCTCTCCATTGTGTTGTGTCGAGGAGCTCTATACTTTCACAAGTACAATTTAAAAGTACTTTTCAGTCACAGGGTTTTATTAAATCTTCAGCCTCATATCCCAATGAAGCCCCTTAAAGGTTTGCTTCTCCATTTTAAAGAAGTGCTTTTGGGTTTGAATTCTGTGATTGCCAGGAGATATTGTGAAAGAAGAAGCCCTTCACTTTAGGCCAGCTATTGAAGATACACAAGTCTAATCAACATGGCAGTATCTGGTATGTGGAGCGTACACGCTGACTGTGAGTTGAGCTCTGGAGAGGAGTCATCCAAGGACAGTGATTCTTTGGCAGTAGGCCATCCTCTGTAATAATGAAAGGAGACATTGCCTTATTGCAAGCAAATTCATTGTAAAATTCAAGAGAATTAGTTAGCATATTTGTATTTCCCTAATGTTGAGAGCAAAAGGGAAAAGGTCAGACCTCCAGTGTGTTCTTGTCTACAAGATGCCTGCTGTGAGTTTGCTGAGATGCAATACACGTGGTGTACACTACATGAGGCAGAGAAGGTCCTTTCTAAAACCAAGAGGAAAAATGTGAAATCTGAATGTTGTATTTATAATATAAATATATTATAATTGTATTTATTAATATAATACAGTTCACTCCCTTGGACGTGTTCACATTTTATTGTTCTGCTTATGGTTTATAAAGCTTTAAATAATCTCGCCCCGTCTTATATATCGGAATGTCTGACACCTTATATTCCAAATCGCAACCTCAGATCCTCAACTGAGTGTCTCCTTAGAATTCCAAGAGCAAAACTTAAAAGAAGTGGTGAGGCGGCCTTCTGCTGTTATGCACCTAAAATCTGGAATAGCCTGCCAGTAGGAATTCGCCAGGCTAATACAGTGGAGCACTTTAAAAAACTGCTGAAAACACATTACTTTAACATGGCCTTCTCATAACTTCACTGTAATTTAATCCTGACACTCTGTATATCGAATTCATTATAATAACTATTCATTCAAAATTTGTACTAACCCCTACTCTCTCTTCTGTTTCCTTTTCCGGTGTCCTATTGGTGGTGGCTTGTGCCACCACCATCTACCCAAAGCACCATGATGTTCCAACAATGATGGATGGATTAAAAGCCAGAAGTCTGTATAACCATCAGCATCAAGTGACTCCGTGAGAACCCGAACTACAAAGAGGACTATTTCATTTATGTTAGGTAGAATGCCCAAAGGGGACTGGGTGGTCTCGTGGCCTGGAACCCCTACAGATTTTATTTTTTTCTCCAGCCTTCTGGAGTTTTTTTTTGTTTTTTCTGTCCACCCTGGCCATCGGACCTTACTCCTTTTTATGTTAACTAAGGTTGTCTTATTTTAATTTCTTATTTGTCTTTTATTCTTCTTTTCTTCATTATGTAAAGCACTTTGAGCTACTTTTTGTATGAAAATGTGCTATATAAATAAATGTTGTTGTTGTTGTTGTTGTACAACATCAATTCACATTGACATTAAAAAGCCTTTTTCTGTTGATCAGTGCCAAAAAAATCCTAATTAAATCCACTGAGATTCCATTTTGTTTAGTAATAAAATATGAAAACTTCCAAGGAAGTGAATATTTTTTATAGGCACTATAAGTAGCTTATTTAATTTATTTTAAAGATTTGTATTTAGTTCAGAAATGCTGTTAACACTCTCAAAAGCACTGAGGAATTGACCATGAACACTTTAGCTGTCACTAATCTGTGAGTGACATGCAAGTAAGAATCTCATTATACTGTGGACACATGACAATAGGCAAAACGCTGAACTTGAGAAATAAAAACAAGAAGATGTCACACCAAACAAAGCACAGTCAATGATGGAGCTTGACAAAGCCTTAGAGTTTGCTTTACTAGGAACGCCGTGGACACAACAGCCTCTCTCGATACTTTTCGAAGATAATACTCCTTGGAACTCCATCCATCCATCCATTATCCAACCTGCTATATCCTAACTACAGGGTCACGGGCGTCTGCTGGAGCCAATCCCAGCCAACACAGGGCACAAGGCAGGAAACAAACCCCCGGCAGGGTGCCAGCCCACCGCAGCGCGTGCACACACACACACACTAGGGACAATTTAGAATCGCCAATGAACTTAACCTGCATGTCTTTGGACTGTGGGAGGAAACCCACGCAGACACGGGAAGAACATGCAAACTCCACGCAGGGAGGACCCAGGAAACGAACCCGGGTCTCCTAACTGCAAGGCAGCAGCGCTACCCACTGCGCCACTGTACCACTCTTGGAACTGCATGTTGAACATTTATACTTCATTCACAGCTTATTTTTTCATATTAATTTTGTAAGTTAGGTTATTCAAACAGGAAAATTATTTTACTACTCTTTTTTCCTTCTTTATATTTAATTCAGAAACAACGAAAGTGAACACAAATAATTGCACTTAAGCACTGAGGGCTGGAGCAGGAATACTGTTTTGATCAGATATCAACAGAAAGACTGGCCCTTATTTGATTTGCTGACTGCTTAATTTACTATAAAATGTGATTTGTGGGCTCCTTGATTGTAATGTGATTAATATACTGTATTTATTATTTGTTATTATTGATCTACAATAATAAAAAGTGTTCTTCAGAGCAGAGTCCATGCATAGTAGCTCATTGTGATATCCTGGTTGACCACAGCCTTTACATCTGCATGGACGCAGGTCATTAATAGTCATGACTGGGATAAGCTAGTGCAATGAGGACACACAACAAGAAGATTGGTGCAAAGTGAATTGTGCAGTTTCATTCAAACAAATCAAACAGTGTTCAAAAGTGTGGTGCAGCACCAGAAATAAACGATCTACCTTAATAAAAGGATAAGTGTCGGTGTGTCCATCCAGTTGCAATGCCTCTGTTATTCCAAAAGATGGCACATCCCAAACGTTTTAGTAATGTGAATGTGAATTTCCCATTGGGATTAATAAAGTATCTATCTATCTATCTATCTATCTATCTATCTATCTATCTATCTATCTATCTATCTATCTATCTATCTATCTATCTATCTATCTATCTAATAAAATGCATTGACAGAGGTTTATTTCTCCCAGAAATTGTTTTGACAGGACATTTTATTTTTCTCTCCACATGTAACCGGAGCTGAAAAACAACTAGTGATCAACATGGCACTGTGCTCTGCACACCCAGTTGCTTTTAATGTGCTTATATTTAGAATGAATACAAACATGTCATCAATATTCTGATGTTCAGTACATAAGTATGGCCTGATATCTTAAGATTAGCAGATGCTTCTTTCCAGGCATGTGAAACAATCCAAAGTCTGTTAAGAAATAAAAAAAAGAAGTTAGATAATGTATGCATGGCATTCGGTGACTAAGGTTAACTGATACGAAAGTCGGAGCATTTCACATTTTTATTTACTGTCATACAGGAGTCAGTTATTGCATTTTTGCTTTGTAGCAATGAGTTGTATTCAAAAGTAACAGCGATAATAGAATGCGATGACATGTTAGTAGACAAAATTAAATATGTGCTTTTTAACAACTTTATAATGGAGTTAAAATCAGAGCACAAATCAGTTTGTTATGGCTGAACGGCTTTCACACACAGCAGATTACAGTTCAAGTGACGTGAAAATGGCATCGAATGATGTGTGTTAGTGGTGCAGGGTCTGTAACTAATTGTTATTCAGTTTTCTTAAACATAATAGTTTTGAAAAGTAAACTCAATAGAGTAGTATCCAATAATTAGCAAATTGAAAAATAATTACTGTCACAAAATGACCAATACTGGCATAAAATCAGTATCAACATTAATCTACGAAAGGAGAAAAGCAACTGAAATAAGTTTTCATCTAGCTATTCATTTTGAGTAAAACACAGTAATCCCTTAAAAGTATATAAATAAGTAAAAACCTAGAAAAGAACAGATTTATTGCATAACAAGAATGTGAATGGCACACGATGGACTAGAAGATGATGGGCTTGGCGCGATTGTTTGTGTATATCTGTAACTGAAAAATCAGGGGCTAGGCGCCAGAGATCAGGGGCTTAAGCTGCTGAAGCCCCCCATCTTTGGGAGACACTGTCCATTTTAAAACCCATCTTGTGTTTATATCACTTAGGGCAGCTGTGCCTTTCCTATGTTATTAATTACTTCAAACTCTATTTAGCTGCAGGTTGATAACGCTGGTTCCTTTCAATATTAATCTACAGATAATATAGCTTAATCAATTCAGTCTTGTATTATTATGCCATTTAATTTGGCTTCTTGACATTGAAAATCAGAAAAAGACAAATGCTAGATTGAAAACAGATATCTGCAATGTGATCTAAATTAATTACAAATATAAAACGCACACACAGGTCAGTATTTAGCTGTCAGTTTTACACTCTTCTTTGCAAAGCTGGTCAAGCTTGGTCAAGCTGCATGATGATTGCGAGTGAATAGACTTTTTCAAATCCAGCCTCAAGAATTGAGTTCTGGACTTGGCCACTCCAGGATATTCACATTGTTGTTTTTAAGCCATTCCTGTAACATTTTTGCTTTATGCCGGGGTTTTGTTGTCTTACTGAAAAACAAATTTTCTCCCAAAGTTTCTTGTAGACTGCGTTTGGTTTTCTTCCAAGATTTCTCTTCATTTTGCTGCATTCATTTTACACTCACACTCATGTTTCATGGTGGGGTTGGTATGTTTTTGATGATGTGCCATGTTCAAACATCTGTTGGCCAAAAAGCTCAATTTTGGTGTTATCAGAGCATAGGACCTTCTTCCAGATGACTTCAGAGTCTCCCATGTGCCCTCTACCAAACTCTAGTCAAGATATTATGTGCATTTTTTAACAGTGGCTTTAACTTTGCCACCATCTCATAAAGCTGCAACTGGTGAAGCACTTGGGCAACAGTTATGTCTGCATAGTCTCTTCAGTCTGATTCACTGTAGCTTGTAACTCCTTCAGAGTTCTCTTAGGTCTCTTGGTGACCTTCCTCACTTATCTTCTCCTTGCACACTCACTCAGTTTTTGTGGATGATTAAATCCAGTAGGATGCAATAACCGTTTAATTATTTTGAAATGGTGCACAAAATCACAACAAAAAAAGTCACTGACCACTAAATCAGAGTCCTCTGCTTTGATTGTTGGTATCTGAATCTCAGTTGTTTGCTGTCATCTCCAGGGGCCTCATGCATAACACCGTGCGTAGAATTCACAGTAAAACAAGGCGTAAGGACAAAAGCGGAAATTTGCGTACGCACAAAAAAATCCAGATGCATGAATCTATGGGTATGCTAACTTCCACGTTCTTCCGCTACATAAATCCTGGTCAGCGTGAAAAGTAACGCACATGCACGTGTCTGCCGCCACTCCCCAACTCCTCCCAAAATTACACCTCTTTGAATATGCAAATCAATATAAATAGCCCTCAAGCTCAGCGTTCTGTGAAAAGACAATGGCAAAGATAATTTACTGACAAATTCAATAAATCAATTTTATACAAATCACAAAAACAAATGGCAGCAATCAGAACACATACAGTATACGAATAACATAATAGGAAAAAATCTCTGACAACACACAACGCACAAAGTCCATACACTTCTGTCGCTTTTTCTAAATGAAACTGAAGTCTTTTTTTTTTTTTACTTTTTTCCAGACTGCTCTATCAAAAAACAATAAAGATTGTTTTCAGCCCACCCAATCATGATCCTCCTGAATCTCCCATCAGTTTCTGTGTGTAGCCCACTGGCCACCTCCAAACTGGGAAGGGCTTTGACCTCTAAGTGAGGCAATCTCCTTTCTGGTCTTGGATAATCCATGCCTTAATTCTCCATAAAGCTTGTGCTCAATATCTTTTGTATTTTTATTCCTTTTAAACTGTAAATTGGCATCCAATACCACTCACCGTCCCTCACAAAGGTCCTCCTTATTGTCATCTTCCCAATGTGCCTGTTTTTTTTTTTTTATTTCCATCTAGGGGGCTTAGCCCACTGCTTGCTTTGCTCACCAACCTCCCAACCTGCGCTACACACCAGCCACTTCGCGTCTCTGATGCTTGCATATGTGATTTTCACTTCCACCAAACAACAAATCTTTTAATTCTCGCGGATAGGCCTCTTCATTGGGAAGAAGCACTACTTTTCCCTGATGGCAACATGAATTAGACGATCTACAAGTCTCCGACTTACAGTTTAAATCTGAATAATATATTCAATCTGTTTTTGCTGTTGCGTTATTTCACCAAGTAATAGTTTCCATTTGCGATAATGTGATCGAATTTTAGTACTTTCATTATCTCTTACCTGCTCTGCATGTGTACTGTGCCAATGTGTTGGAACCTCTTTACGATGTTCTATTTTGTCATCTATTCTTTGTCTTTTATTTCTGGCCCCAGGCGTGGTTAAATCTCTTGGCACAAAGTCTTGTCTCGTGGCACTCGAAGGTATCTCTCTGAAAAAGTCACGTCTTGTCCCAGGCTAAAAAGTCTCATCTCGTCCCAGGATTTTTTTATATAATAGATTTACATATGTGCTTCGGCATAGACAGGGTTTACATTGAGGATGACACAGAGAGACAAACCAGAAAATACATTATGTGGCAGTGCTAGACCTTTACCCATGCCAGACAATTCTTTTAAAAGAATTCCCTTAATAAACATTTGTTGACAATTTTACACTGTACATAAAAATCCTGTTTGATTGGACTTCACTTTCAGTCCAGTTTGAGCATGATGAGTCTCACCTTAACTCTCCCAGATAAACTGTCTGTCTGCTTTAAAAGAACAGGATAGCATTCTCCAGAGTCTACACAAAAATGAATGTGTTACAGTGGACCCTTGACTTACGAACTCAATTTGTTCGCGAGGGCTGGTTGTGACTCAAGTTGGTTGTAAGTCAAGACTATTTTTCCCATAAGAAATAATGGAAATACCCATAATGTGTTCCGAACCTCCCACAGCAACACTTACAGTACCTAACCTTTTCATAATAAAAAAGGGTTGTATAATGTGCATAATTTACCAAAAACACTAATAATTGTTCTAACGTACTAACCAAAAAGTTATAAAAAGTGCCAAGTCTACCTGAAACAGCAATTTCATACTGTACTCACCATGTAAGTTGACATCTTTGGCTTGCAGGAAGGGAGGAGGAGGAGGAGAATGAAATGGAAGGTGGTTATTGTTTGGAAGGAGAGCCCCCTACCATAAGAACATCAGGACTCTGGCTCTCTGGTGTTCTTTCTCTCCTTGGGAGAGGCTGTAGCCCACTAGGACCTGCTTCTGGCTCACTAGGTCTCAACCTTTTCGGAAATAAAAACTGGTCTAAGGTTGTCTGTTTCTGTCTTTTCTTCAACACAGTTCTGTAGTATGACATGACATTGTCATTAAGCAAGTTAATGCAACGATTAGCTTTTTCTCTGTCTGGGTGGGTCTTCTCTACAAATGTTTGTAGCTCTGTCCATTTTTTCAGGATGTCCTTTATTTCAGACAAATCATTTCTTTGTAAAATTGTCGAGATGGTGGATTTCGACATGCTGTACATATTAGCGAGATTAGTCACACGAACACCACCCTCATATTTCCGCACAATTTCCTTCTTCATTTCGATTGTGATCGCTTTCTTTACCTTCGTTACCTTCTCTTCCTTTCTTAGCTTCTTTTCCAGCTTTTTTGGGGCCATTTTGATAGCAATTATCGAAATAAATTATATAAATCACTGCACTGACCAAAATTATGTCCACAACCACACGTATCTGAGCTCCGCCTGACGCTTATGAACGCTCTCGGCTGTTTGTTTACAATCGCACAAGCGGATACACGTGACCGCATTCGGGTCGTAACTCAAGGCGTTGGTCGTAATTCAAAACAAAAATTTTGGTCATTAACCAAGTTGTTCGCATGTCAGGCCGGTCGTATATCGAAGGTCAACTGTATTTAATTTTACAACTTGCATTAATTTTGTAATTCATTCTGAACTAAGTTGCCAAAACATTTTGATGTTCTACAACTAGTACTCTGCTTTACTTCAAAGAGATTTTGTGGTCATGACAGTTGTCCTGCCCAGTCATGTTGAAATGCCAATGCATAGGGGTGATAGGAAGATTTTTACAATCCTGACATAAGGATTAATTGTAATCATAATTAATTAGAAGCTCAGTTTGGCATGTGACTGAGATCTCAAAGGAATTGACATAGAGCAGCTGGTAGATTTCGGTACGTAGCGGATATTTCTTTTTTCAGTGTTTGATAGCACTGTTTTGTCAGAACCATCATCATTTTTGGTATTGAGTATCTAAAATGATGGGTTTCTTTGCTAACAATTTTTCTAAATCATCTGTAGTTGTTTAAATATCTCGGTTTGTGCAGAGTGAAAGCTAGCAACATTTTTAAATAGCATGGATTGCAGCTCATATGCTGCCTACAGATGCTAATATGGTCCTTTTACTTTGTTCATGTCAGCAAACATAATGCCCAGCAGTTAATGCGATACAGGTCTGCTGACACAGGACAAAATTAGATAATTGGTTGGTGAATCCATATTTGTATATTGCATATTTCTTATTCCAAAGTGATTCATGTTAACAGAATAGCACAGCCTCAACCTGCAGCAAAGAGAACATAAGACTGCAGTAAGTAATTTCTTCTCACAGTCACACATTGAGCAAATTTTAGAATTAATCCGCTAATCTTGTTGCTACAATCGTAATTCTTTGCCACTTGGCCACTCTGCTTACTGGCATTGTAAATCAAATGTGATAAAGTGAAATGTTGGACAAGTCTAAAACATCATTTTAATTAATTTAGTTTAGGGACTTGCACCCAAAAGGTGGCAGGGTGAAACCTCATTGCCAGCCCTGCATGTGACCTGAGCATGTTGTTGAAATTGTGTCTCCTCCAAATGCATTCAGTATCTCACAGTTCCTGAGACTTCATGGGTACACTCTGTGCAGAGGTGGCATTTTATTATTCTCTGCACTGGTTTTCTCCAAGTTCTGCAGTTTTCATCCACGTCC
Organism: Erpetoichthys calabaricus; assembly: GCF_900747795.2. Taxonomy (NCBI): domain Eukaryota; kingdom Metazoa; phylum Chordata; class Cladistia; order Polypteriformes; family Polypteridae; genus Erpetoichthys; species Erpetoichthys calabaricus. The sequence goes on along the minus strand of NC_041409.2, from coordinate 15,304,763 downwards.
AAATGATGTTGAGATTAGTTTAACAGAACACTCCAAATGTGTAAAGTGTGAGTGAGTATGGCCTTGTGTATGTGTGTGCACTGTGACAGACTGGGAAAACTCACCCAGCAGAAGTTTTACTTTCTTTCTTTTCCTTACCAAGTAATACATAAGAGGATGACAAAATAAATGAATTCATTAGAGCAGAATGACGTTACAGAACAGTGCTCTTACCTTATCATTCAGTGAGATGGATTTGAATCCCAGTCATTGACTGTGTGGAGCTTCTCCCAGTGTCTGTGTGGATTTTTCCTCTCATCTCATTGCTGATCTGTTTGCCCCGTTTACTGGGGATTCTAAATTGTTTCGCTATAAGAGCAGGTGTGTACATACTGTACAGTGGATTCTGAAAGTATTCAGACACTTTCACTTTCTGCACACTTTGTATTGTAGTTCTAATTTTAAATGAGTAAATTTGGTCATGTTACCCATCCAGCTATACTCAATAACCTATGATTATATGAAAACATGCTTTCATAAAGGTTTACAAATTCATTAACAATACAAAACTGAATTCTAGCATTCCTATAAGTTTTCCGCCCCTTAATTCAATACTTTTAGAAGCCCCTTTGGCAGCAATTACAACTTCAAGTTGTCTTTGTTAAGTCTCTGTCAGCTTTGCACACCTGGATTTGGGTAGTTTCTCCCATTCTTCCTGGGAGATCCTCTCAGGCTCCATTAGATTGGACAGGAGGTGTCTGTAAACTGCCATCTTCCAGTCTCTCCACAGGTGGGGTTTAAATCTGGGCTTTGGCTGGGCCATTTAAAGACAGTCAGAGACTTTTCCTGAAGACACTCCAGCATTGTCTTGGCTGCATGCTTTGGGTTATTGTTGTGCTGAACGGGTGAACCATTGCCCCATTCTGTGGTGGCATGCACTTGGGGCAGGTTTTCTTTAAGGAATTCTCTGTAGTTTGGCTAAATTCATCCTTCTCTCATCTCTGACTAGCTTCCATGACACTGCAGCTGAGAATCATCCCCCATAGCATATTCCTGCCATCACCATATTTCACCCTAGGGATGGTATTAGGCGGGTCATGGGCGGTGTCTAGTCTTTGCAAGACAAAGTGCTTGGAGCTCTGCCCAAAGTTTAGCTTTTGCCTGACTATTTGCCTGGTTTTTGCCTGGCTTCGCCCCCTGCTCGCTATGCTCGCCAACCCCCCTGTTTGGTTTTCCGGATACACACTTTAAAGATTTTTTTTTCTTTGAATTGTTGCTATTTCATTAGTTTCACTTTTATTTCAGAACTTCTGTAAAAACAATATTTGGAATCTGTGGAGTCCCAATATGCTGAATCTTTTAAATGAGGTCAGTGAGACATGTGTTTAATGACTTTGTACCATAATTCGGGACAGGTTTCTCTGTTTGGAATTTTAGCACAGACAAAGTGATCGACATCATCAGCAGTTAATAATTTTTTTTGCAAAGTAACCAATAAATGCATGTGAGGTAAAACACGTTTTTGAAATTCTCTGACTTAAACTTCAAAGCCTTACAATATTTACATACTTCAGACATATCACCTGTGTCCATATAGTTGATCTCTATTCATCTTTTCGTTATTTCTCCAAGTAATAATTTCTCTTTTTTTTCGTTGTTTACTTTGTTTACTTTCCTTTTTTGACACTGTCGTTTTTTTTCTGCTTTCATACTCTGTATCTTGCTCATGTGTTTCGTTCCTACGTTTTTTGTATCTATTATTTAATATTTAATGTGTAATATTATTTTGATATTTTCTTTTGCACCTGCTGAACTATTTGTGAAGCGCTTGGATCATTGGAAAGGTGCTATATAATTAAAATGCATTATCATCATCATTTGTATTATTATTACTAATATTAATAATAACATTTTTTGGACCTGGTTAGGAAAGGCACACAACTGTTTACAGAAGGTCCCACGACTCACAATGTGCATCACTGCAAAAAACAAGCCATGAGTTTGAAATAATTACCTGCAGAGCTTACAGACAGGATTGTGCCGAGGCACAGAACTGGGGAAGGCTACAAAAAATTTCTGCAGCACTGAAGGCTCCCCAGAGTACAATGGCTTTCTAAATTCTGGTAACAGTTTAGTTTAGGTATTGCAGAAATGCATCTATTACTCATTTGCTGTTATATAACAAGACCTAAACAAAGGCTTCTTTTGGTCTTCATAATTGTTAGTAAAAATGAATTTTCTGAAGAGTGTGGCAGGCAGCTGGCATCCATGCCCAGCCGGGACGCCCCTGCACACTATATTCAGGGGGAGCAGCCCTGGACATTGCAATACCTCCCCCTGGACAATGGATGGCCGCCCTCCTGGGGTGGAGCAGTGCCTCGGTTTCCCACAGTGCTCCCTGGGAATTGGAGTTGGGTCCCACAGGCACCGCCAGGGGGTGCTGTGTTTGGGACTCCTGAGCCCATGTGGGCAGCAAATGCATCACACCCGGAACTCGGTGATCACACACCTGGAGCACTTCCAGGTGAACTATAAAATTAGCCAGCAACCACCACTCAGCGGCCAGAGTCGGGTGGGAGGAGGACAAAGCTTGGTGAGGAGGAGTGGTGGTGGAAGAAAGAGTGTGGTGTACTGGTGCTTAGTACTGTTATTGGGACCGTGTTGTGTCTGTGGGCTAAGCCTTCCCCGTGCCCACAGACACAAGAAAAATAAAAGTTTATTTACTTTTATACGTACCTCCAGGTGAATGTGTGTCGGTTCGGGCGCAATATAGCACCTTTTCTTACAAGAGGTTAGCAGAGAAAGCAAGACCTATCTGTACAGACAGAGAAAGATATATAGATGAATAAATGTATAAACTGTGTATATTTTAGAAAATAAATATGCTGAATACATACATTATATGGACCCCCGCCCACTTTACTTTTTCAAATTTTGCTATTGTACAGCCTTCTGCTAAAATAATTGGATTTCATTTTTTCCCCTCTTCCATCAACAGTCAATATCCCAGAATGACAATGTGAAAACGGAATCTTAGAAACTTTAGCAAATTTATTACCATTCAAACACTGAAATATGCGATTGACACAAGTATTCAGACCCTTTACTCAATACTTAATTGAAGCCCCTTTGGCAGTGATTACAGCCCAGAGTCTTCTTGGGTTTGATGCCAGAGACTATGCATGGCTGGACTTGGGGATTTTCTGCCATTCTCCTTTGCAGATTCTCTCAAGCTCTGTCAGACTGGATGGGGACCCTCATTGGACAGTTATTTTTTAATTCCACATAAACACATAACATACCATTCTCAAATCTGCTTCATGCAATTTAGGGTTGTATGGGGTATATCCAATCACAATAGCACCAGACCCACGGTAAAAGCCTACCCTGGAAGTGCTGTCACTCCATTACAGTGATGATCACAGAGCTCACTCATACAGATAGATAGATAGATAGATAGATAGATAGATAGATAGATAGATAGATAGATAGATAGATAGATAGATAGATAGATAGATAGATAGATCACAAGGGGAAATTCACATACTCCAGCAGCAGCATATTGATAAAAACCAATTTTAATATTAAAGAGTGATAAAACTGCAGGTACAACAGACAATAACTTTGTATAATACTCCCACTCATAATCACACAGAACCAATTTTGAATTGCCAGTAAATGAAACAGGCACATCCTTGGGCTGTAAGAGGAAAATCAAGAAGGACACATTGAGTGCATTCACATTTCACTTAGACAACAACTGGGCACAGGATTCAAACCCAGGGCATTACATTAATGAGGCAGCAGCATCAACCACTGCTCCATCATGCCATCCACTTAAACACATTCGTTTATTCTTTCATTTGTGCTTCACTTTTCTTGGTTAGCGTCATCATGGAAACATACTTAGCTGAACTGGCCTGACCACCATCTACCTCTTACCTTTTTCCTCCTCCACCTAGGGAATCCCCAAATGTTCCTCAGCCATTTATGTTGTATAATTAATGTGACAATTGTGATGGTGAATTTGTCCTAAGAGGTGACTGCTGGCTGAACAGAAGGCCGTATATTGTCTTTGGCAAAGTTTTCCTTGGTCCAAAATGAAGTGAGAATTGCTGGTCTATCTCATATACCGTCCTCTATGTGCTATATTGTATGTGATGAAAGTCCTGAAAATACTGCCATAAAGCAGGAATAAAAATAAGATGGCATAAAACGAAAAGCTTCAACAAATATTTGGAAATAAGTGCAGCAAAAATGCTTTTTAGCTCACCAAGATGATTATGACTTTTTAATACAGAGTATGTATTTATGACTATAAGCGTTCTTTAAGCACTTCTGTTCCATTCTGTTCTGCATAATGTGATTTCAGCAAATTATATTCCTGACTTCAATTTGAAAGTCCTTTTAAAACCAACTTAATTAAACTTCCATTATAATTAGAAAGTACTAATTCAATCCATAATAAGAGAGAAGAAACTTGTGAGCCAATATTATATAAAATGTAAAAAATTGGAATTGAAAAATTCACACGCCTTGATGAGATATCTTAATCTCCTGGATGAGCATGTGCATGCAGTTACCTTTTCCACAATTATGCATTCTGTATGAATATTTTTTCAAAGTCTTCAAACCTTTTCTAATTTATAATAACTTAAACTTTTTGCATGAATGGTTTCTTGTTTGATAGATCTTTTGTTTCTTTGGGTGCCAATGCATTCCTACATAAAAAGAGGATGTCCAAAACGCTCAAAGGTGGCCAAAGTTAAACCTAAATGCAGTGTTGTTTCTAAAGTATTAAATTAGTGGCTGCGGTACACTATTTCATAAATTTTCCAATTAAATAAACTTAATCCATTTTGTCAGTAAGCCAGAAGAGCTGGTGGTTATGCAAGAACTCACAACAGAACAGGCAGAGGTCCTCAGAGATCACAAAAAAATCACACTTATATTCAGAGTGCACAATACATTAAACTACTTATACTGTAATTTGTTAGTGGAACATCTGGCCCCAGAAGAAATTCAGGGAGAACATGCAAATGCCATACAAAAGGTTTCCTCACCTTAACATGAAATGTTCCACTCAAAACATTTCTTCACTGTGCTTTTGAAAAACTTTTCATTTTCATTTTCATCCAGTTATTATGAATTTCTCACACTCTACTGCCAAGGTCTAGTATGTGTGGGTTCATCCAACTCTCCTAAATGAATGATCCTCAGTCATTGCTTTGTTGGTTGGTTGGTTGGTTTCTACGTCAGACTACTTGGCTCAATCTCTGCGAAAGGGTGAGAAACTTGGCAGTATGGGAGAAAGTTATTATAGAAGGGCTGTGTTGTGATTCAGAGTCATAAACTTAGTGAAATGGTGTTGAGACTTCCAAAACTACCCATAAACCAGGTCAGGACCTTCACTGGACAGCTCAGAAAAGATTCACACCAATTCAACTTGTCCCAAAACTACTAACTGCTGGATGTTGGTTTAGCAGGCCCAAAAATGGGGAAACTGGCTTTTAAAGTTAAAAATATATTTAAAAACCTCAAAATATATATGAATTTATATGCAGCTTCTTTGCAGTCCACCTGTGGTAAATTCAGTTGACTGGACATGATTTGGAAAGGCACACACCTGTCTATATAAGGTCCCACAGTTGACAGTTCATGTCAGAGCACAAACCAAGCATGAAGTCAAAGCAATTGTCTGTAGACCTCAGAGACAGGATTGTCTTGAGGCACATATCTGGGTTACAGACAAATTTCTGCTGCTTTGAAGGTCCCAGTGATCACAGTGGCCTCCATCATCCGTAAGTGGAAGAAGTTCGAAACCACTAGGACTCTTCCTAGAGCTGGCCGGCCATCTAAACTGAGTGATCGGGGGAGAAGGGCCTTAGTCAGGGAGGTGACCAAGAACCTTATGGTCATTCTATCAGAGCTCCAGAGGTCCTCTGTGGAGAGAGGAGAACCTTCCAGAAGGACAACCATCTCTGCAGCAATCCACCAATCAGGCCTCTATGGTAGAGTGGCCAGATGAAAGCCATTCCTTAGTAAAAGGCACATGGCAGCCCACCTGGAGTTTTCCAAAAGGCACCTGAAGGACTCTCAGACCATGAGAAAGAAAATTCTCTGGTCTGATGAGACAAAGATTGAATTCTTTGTTGTGAATGCCAGGCGTCACATTTGGAGGAAACCAGGCACCGCTCATCACCAGGCCAATACCATCCCTACAGTGAAGCATGGTGGTGGCAGCATCATGCTGTGGGGATGTTTTTCAGCGGCAGGGACTGGGAGACTAGTCAGGATAAAGGGAAAGATGACTGCAGCAATGTACAGAGACATCCTGTATGAAAACCTGCTCCAGAGCACTCTTGACCTCAGACTGGGGCGACGGTTCATCTTTCAGCAGGACAACGACCCTAAGCACACAGCCAAGATATCAAAGGAGTGGCTTCAGGACAACTCTGTGAATGTCCTTGAGTGGCCCAGCCAGAGCCCAGGCTTGAATCCGATTGAACATCTCTGGAGAGATCTTAAAATGGCTGAGCACCGACGCTTCCCATCCAACCTGATGGAGCTTGAGATGTGCTGCAAAGAGGAACGGGCAAAGCTGGCCAAGGATAGGTGTGCCAAGCTTGTGGCATCATATTCAACAAGACTTGAGGCTGTAATTGCTGCCAAAGGTGCATCGACAAAGTATTGAGCAAAGGCTATGAATACTTATGGACATGGGATTTCTGTTTTTTTATTTTTAATAAATTTGCAAAAACCTCAAGTAAACTTTTTTCACGTTGTCATTATGGGGTGTTGTGTGTAGAATTCTGAGGAAAAAAATGAATTTAATCCATTTTGGAATAAGGCTGTAACATAACAAAATGTGGAAAAGATGATGTGCTGTGAATACTTTCCGGATGCACTGTGTATATATATATATATATATATATATATATATATATATATATATATATATATATATATATAATATGAAGCTATTATAGAATGAATCATTAAACATATGGAAAATGATGGAGTGCAACTTAAGGGTTAACTAAATGTAAATTAAAGGGTTAAGCACATGAAGTCTCTGTCATCATAGAGAAGTCATCAACGTAATTTTCCAGTTAGAATGAGATAAATAAGTAACAAACACCCCTTTAGAAAGTGGGGATAAACTGATGGGAAAGCTCATACTCTCATCCAATGAAGCGGTGCTAAGATCAATCAGGACAATCCACAAAACACCCCTATTTACGAGGTGGTGTTCAGAATAGTGGGAGAATCGACATGTCAGAACTAAGTTGTGGCTTTAGTTGATTGGAAGAGGTAATAAAGTTATACATCTTAAGAGTCAGATGGCTTGATGGAATAGATAAGGTGCTATACTCAGAAAAAGTATAAAAGCAGATGAATTATTGAATTGATTGCTCACTCCACGGACTGAGACATTTGTGATTGACTTCTTTGAAGATAGAAGAAAGTTTTTTTTCAATGACAATCAATGCATAGAATTTTCATATTCTTCAGGAATTTGCAATCATTGCTAATCTCTACTTTGCTCTGCTTTCTTTTTCGGTTTCCCTGATCGAGGCAATGTGCAGCACCTGTGACGCTGTGATGAATGAAAGCAGGCATCCCAGTTGTCCACAAGACCCACTGCGTGAAATCCTTTATGTTCAAGCCTGCAAACAGCAGGGGATGACTTAAGGACATCTATGTTAGGTAGAATGCCCTGTGGAGGTGGTCTTTTGGCATTGGAACCCCTACGGATTTTGTTTTTCTCTCCAGCTTAATTAGAGATTTTTTGTTGTGTTTTCTGTGCTCCTGGCCATCTGACCTTACCTTTGGAGTCATCTTTAGAGACTTAGAATACAATATTATATATTAGACTCTCCTACTAATTACTGTATATATGAATGTTAAATGAGCGTATATTGATTTTTTAAAATATTTATTCATTATTATTCTTGTCTAATTTGACTTGTTTTTCTTTTTTGTAACTATTTCTTTGACATCTTGTAAAGCACATTGAGCTACATCCTGTGTATGAAAATGCGTTTTACATTAACTCACAGATTTGCCAGCTAAATCTGCACCACACCCATGCCCCTCCTCTTATCGTAGCAGATGCAGGTGTGCACATGCCATACTATGCAACATTGTCTTGCAAGCCATCTATTAGTCTGCTCACTTTCTCACACACACACGCATGTAAACAAATGGTATGCCGTGTTTGAGCTTACTTACTCCTACCAACTCTATGGTAAGTTCTCTATTCATTGCTTTTAGGATCCATTCTATTTGATACAGTACAATAACAAACAATATAACTTGTGTAGCATTATTCACTTTGTGCAGACACAGAGTGCTTTAAATAAATGGTAAGGTAAAGTGCAAGTATATATTATACAAATTATAAATATAAAATTAGTACATATAAAGGTACATATTTGTTCAAACACACAGAAAACAAATTACAAACTGATCAACAGAAATGGAAATCAACAATAACTGCCCATGAATTAATTGTTGAACTATGGTCAGTTGACAACAGAGGAGATGAAAATTGTAAAAAAGAGAGTTAAGGACAACGTCAGACACAGTTAGAGTCCTGGAGACCTCGTCCAGATTGCCACATATACCCTCCTGGGCATTCTACAGTGGAGTCTGTGCTGTGCTGTCCAGTCTGTTGATAGAGTCTTTCCATCCAATGATTTCAATGTCTCCAGTATCTGAGATGACTTTTCTATTGGCAGGAGACCAAGCCTGGCAGTTGCGCAGTGGCACCAAGTGCCACATTCTGATACAGAGAAAAGAAACAGAATAGAGGAGGGTTAGTAATGGTTTATAAATATGGTTTTACTTATGCTGTTGTACAAATGACTAAGAAACAGAGATGTAATATGCATAGCTAATCAGCAGCTCTAGTCAGGGTATGTTAAACTAAAATAGCAAGTCTTCAGCATGGCTTTAACAGCTGAGACTATAGGGGCATCTCTTAAATTAGCAGGCAGACCATTCCAGCTTTGGGGCCCTGAAAACTAAAAGCTTGACCTCCCAATGTTATTTTATTAATCCTTGGAATCTTAGGTAGATCTTAATGTGCGCTCTGGTTTGTAAGTAAGGCTTTAAATATTAAAAGGATGATTATGAAATCAGCCACTAAGCTTAACCGGGAGGCACTGTAAGGATTTAAGAAATGGAGTTATGTGTTCATACTTTCTGGTTCTTGTAATAATTCTTACACCAGCACTTTGCATTAACTGAAAGCTGCATAAAGAACAGCCAGTGAATAACTACTAGAAATAAATCTATGGATTAATTTCTCAGTACCCTGAATATTTAGAATACGTCTTGGGATTGGTAATATAGGCATGTGGAGTGTCATTTAATACTATTTCGAGGTTGCTCATCATGAATATGATAATATTTTTGATATTTTAGTCTTTACTGGCAGCCCTAGGCTTTATAAGAGCCACTCCCAGAAGATTATAAATGACTTATTTCAAACACAAGCATGTGGGATATCATTTTAGATTATTTCAAAGTAAATTGTTATGAATATAATGTGATTTTAGAGTTTTGATCCTTTACTAGAGATCTAGCCCTCTATGGACCTCAATCAGATGAACAATGACAAATTACTATTACAACTGAGAATATGCCGTTGATTTAAACATTTGCATTAAAACACACATTTTAATAATTTGAATATCTGATGCAACTAGTCTTGTTTATTATGTACTTCTAACTCATAAGGTAAATCATCACATTTCCTATGAACACCTTGAATAAGGGCAGCTTACGTCAATTCAGACTTTTTAGTATTATTAATATTGTTATCTTTGTGGTGAAGTCTATGTGTTAGTATTAGAAAACTACAAAGCATCATCGTGATTTCCAAGAAAACGTTTTTATGAGTGCCATTTTGCACCTCAGTGTGTTGTAAAATCATATGTCATTTATTCTCAAATGTGAACTCTCACTCCTAACTGGGAGTACATGTAGGACGATTTATAAATAGTTCTCATGTCCTACTCTGGAACAAAGAGTAATTCTGAGATGCTTGACAAATAAGGGCACAGATCTCAATCCAACTGAAAATTAGAGGCTGGACTTGAAAAAGGCTGTTCACTTATGATCTCCATGCAAGCTAATAGAGCTTGAGCAGTTTTGCAAAGAAGAATGAGGAAAAACGTCAGAATGCAGATGTGCAAAGTTGATTGAGAGAGTCCTGTACTCACGGACACAAGGATGTCATGGCTGCCAAAGCTGCATCTACTACACTGATTTGAAGGGTTTGAATTATTTTGTGCTTTATATTTGTAATTTTGTTGTATTTTGTTAATTGAGAGTACTTTGCAGTTATCTGTTTTCACTCTAAAATTAAAGAATAATTTTCTGTTGCTCAGTGTCAAAAAAGCCAAATTAAATCTATTACGGTTCAATAATAAAACATGAACATTTCCAATGGGTATGCATACTTTCCAAAGGCACTGTAGCCTTTCTAATTTGCACAATTCTGTACTTTTTCCTTTTTTCTGTCAGTGTCACAAGAAATCAGTGTTAGGTGAAAAGAGGTCATCAGTTTCTTTACTAATTAATGTGCAGTTCCATGTGCTTTCAGATTACGCATAACTACTTCACTCCATCCGTTCAGGGTTAAAAACAATTCTTTCTATGACCCTTGTTCACATTTACCTGATATGAGGTGCATATGTGAGGCACATATCTCAATAACCATCATGATTAATTTCTTTATAAAGAACTGCTGTAGAATTCTGACTTTTTAGTACTTTATTTTTCTTTCTTTCTGCTTTCAGTGCAGATTCTGTCTGCTGCAATGCAGGGGCTTAGGCTCAGCTGGACTGCACAGCTAATGGACTGAACTACAGCACAGTGGTGAATACCTGCTGTTGGAAAAATGTACTTCCTTCCATAATTTCCCAGGTGTTGACCACATACACATTTCCTTTTCTTCTTTAAGTTAATAACTGTACTAGCAAAAATAATATCTTGCATTTTTATTCTTATTCATCATGCATGTTTAGGGAGTCTTTTGTGAAGGCTGGCTGCTGGTGATGTTTCAGTGAGGTACAGTTTGTTCTAATTACACTAAAGACTAAATTATTTATTAATTGCCCATATATGCAATACCAAAAATGTTAACCACAAAATACACACAGAAGAGTGTACATTTTAGTATGCTTGCAATTTTGGACACAGTGGGAAGTGTGCAGCTCTTGCCACATCTGGCGGTCTGTCTTCACCACAGAAAGCGCTCCACCTAGGCAGCCAGACTAAGTCATCCATAGCATGCATAAGGTAAAGGGGTAAACCAGAATAAGACTGAGGGTCTTTTAAAGGGTTTTAACATTGTGAGAGTCTGGAGATTTGAGAATTTCTTTATGTCCAAGCGTAATGTTTAATAGAGTTTGATTTTATAGATACTTTAGCCATGTGTAAAAAACAGGAGGTGTCAAACTAAGTAAACCAATAATGTTGCCGCTTTGACAAGGGGTGTCTTATCAGAAGCCTTTGATTGATTCATGAGGGACCATCTGCTGTGCTCTTCAGCCTCTCTTGGTGACACAGACGAAGTAGTTGCCCTTTTGTTTATAGTATTTTACATGTATTTCCTGGGAGCCACAGTGGCAGACATTTTGTCTACTCATCATGTGAAGATAACATGTGAACTGTTGTAATAGTATTGTCATGTGTAGAAACTACAAGGAAATTCTTACTTAAATAAAATGTTTAACAAAATCTAGAATGATTTTATGAAGGACATAGACAATCTCTTTAAAACAAAGAGAACAATTAGCACAGGTTGCATTTCATTGAAGAAGCATTCTCTAGTGGACAAGCGGTTAGAACTGCTGCTTAGTGGCCTTCGTTGAATTTCTGGCTCTGCAACTGAATGTATAAACTATGCCCATTGTTCTCTGTGCCTGTGTGGTTTCTGTGAGTACTCAGAGATAAATAGAGAGTGTCACACACATGCGCATGGGAGGCAGCTAAAGGGCTTGAGTAAGGGCAATTCCGAATCAGACCAGGATGTGGCAGAGTGCACTGATTCTTTTTCTCCCTTTCCTGCAGACCATTCACGGGAGTTTCCACCTGGCCCTTTTGACGTCACTTCTGGGTCTGAGCCTATGGATGAAGCCCTTTCCGGCTCCGGCCCCTGTGATGTCACGTCTTGGCTCGAGCCTATGGCTGAAGACTCTTATGAGCCCGACCCCTTTGACCTCACTTCCTGTCTTCCCCTTTAAAAGCCTCCACCTTTTCCCTATTCCCTCAGTTCTGTTTTGGACTCGGTTTTGTGCACATCAGGCTGCCTCCAAACCTTTTTATGACTCTTATGTCTGGTTTTTGTGACAATAGGTAGTATCATATATGTGACACCCTTACATGGGACACCAAGGATAGACTTGAGCATGGGAAAGTCGCTCTATAAATAAAATGTATTAGTATTATTATTAGTATTAGGCTTGCACCAGGACTTACTTGTCTCTTTTCTTGCCGGTCAGGAGTACTTTGACCCGGCAGCCTTACATTTATCCATTACACCTGGGCTTCCTCATTTCTGAAACACTGCCAGAGTCAATCCATCCCCATCACAGCTATTAAAATACGGTGTCATGTGTTTAGCTTATGGGGGGAATTTTAATATCCATTTTAAAGGGGAAGATAAGCCATTTTATTTATGCGAGAGTCTGAGTTGTGGACGGCTGCATGGTTGGCGATTCACTCACTTCCTATTGCTAGTTGTACACAGAAGGAAATGGATGAATGATGGTTTTATTCTTCTTCTTGCTTTTTGTGTTGAGGATATTCTGTATTTTGTTTTCATGTGATTCTGTGAAATACTATCTTAGTTAAACATCATTCAAGAGGATCCCTGACAGTAGATCATCATCAAGAATTTCAGTTGGTTATGATCACAAAGCTATTAATAGCCAGGCTGTGAATGGCAGGAAGAGGTGTAAGATGGTAGGATTAGAGAGATCCAATAGCACTCGCAGGATCACTACCTTTGCCAAGCTACATATTATGATGGTGTGAAAGAAAATTTAACTGCTTGCAAGCTACTAAGGGTTAAAAGCTGTTTTGTTATAACAGCAGGTTATTCATACAGGTGTCTGTCATAAGACAGGGTGCAGTAAGCTGACCAAGGACAACTTCGTTATTTAGCATGCGTCTGTTAGACACAGGAAAGATGACTTTTCCTTCTTTGGGGCCCCTCTTGATACGTACACAAAAAAGAAAACGGTTGGCCGATTTGCGTAATATAAGATGAAATGCTTAGATGCTGTTTCATAAGTAAGAGGGAAAGAGGAAAATGAATATTAAAAGCTGATTGAAACAGGGGAACTTTGGTTCTTCTGCCTTGCAACATGGAATCCATGTACTCATCTGTGACTGAATAAAGACTGAGTGATTGAACTATTCCTGTCTTCCTCGGGGATTACTTCCACAATGGCATTGTTAAAAAGGAAGCCAAAATGACAACATTTATTTGGGTGAAGCAAATCAATTGAGGATGGAGGATACCATTAAACAAGTGAGGATTTTAATGCAGAGCAGTTTTGGAAGTTACGTAGCCCTACATTTACAGATTCAACAAATTACAATTTTGCTGATTTGGACTTTTGATCATTATTCATCTTGTGTGTCTTATATTGGAGAATCTTATGAACTTTTCTTGTTTTTCGTAGTGAATAAAATTTGTTTTGGTTTTATTTTTTGGAAAGTTTTTACTAAAGATGGGGAGGAGATGGCAGTAGGCATTAATTGTGTCTTTCAGCCTTCCTTAGATATGTTTTTTGGCAGTGTTAGTACATAAAAGGATTTATCTGTGAAGGGTGTTCATTTTGTACCAAACAACTTTCAATATAATTACTGTATTTTAGTTTTTATCTCTTTGAATATCTACTTGTTTTGTTTTATTCAGGAATTCACCAGAGTGAAGAATTGGGAACAATGTGGGACAAAGATTTTACCTACCTCTTACGAACATACACTTACCCCTCTTAGGATGAGAGGTCTAATGTGACTTATGGGTGACATGGTCATGTAATTAGTATGTGCTACATAATAATTCACCTCTAATTTTTTGTTTTAAACACTGAAGTTCTTCACACCTTCTTTGACTGACAGTGGAATTACTACATTACTTTCTCCATGGTCTTTGTGTATGAACCATTAGAAGAATATGTGAACTCCTAAAGTCCCGGTAATAGATGACCATGAATGACCATATCAGGTCTCAAATGACAATATAAAAGATGGTGGCCAATAAGGACTAGGGGATTATTAGTGGGCCAGTCTGAGGTTGTAAATTTGGCCAGTATATCGGGATACCCTACTCTTTTCAAAGGATGGATGCCCTTGGATCTTTTAAGACAATAGACCAGGGGTGTCGAACTCCGGGACTGGTGGGCCGCAGTGGCTGCAGGTTTTCATTCTAACCCTTTTCCAAATCAGTGACCAGTTTTCACTGCTAATTAACTCATTTGCCCTTTGTTTTAATAGCCCTCTTTTTAAGGATTCAGTACTCTGAATTGATTCATTTCTTCATTAAATGACAGCCAAACAGAAATGAGATGCGAAACGAGCTAACAGATGACCAGCTAAACTGAGGCTTCAAACTCCAACCAATTTCACTCCAAACAGTTTCTTAATGAGAAGCTGATTCTTGCTGTTAATTAAACTCATTCTTTAATTCCATGACTTGTTGCTGCTCTCATTCTGCCACAGCAGACATTTCCAAAATTGTTGATTTTCTGTTTTTGTAAGAACACCATCAAAATGTGTTGGTGATCTGAGAGATTAGCCTTACTGAGACCTTCACCTTTCTTTATTTTCAGATATTGTGGATAGCTGGTCATGTGTGCAGCTTGTTTTGTGTCTCATTATTGTTTTGCTGTGAATTAAGGAAAAAGAAAAAAACAAAGGGGCCTGAGTCAATTTAATTAAAATGAAGGCAAAAGAAGTTAATTAGCAGCAAAAAACTGGTTACTAATGAAGAAGATGGTTGGAATGAAAACCTGCAGCCACTGCGGTCCTCCAGGACCGGAGTTTGACACCTGTGCAATAGACAGTCAGGACCTTGTTTTTACATGTTATCCAAAGTTTAAGAAAGTTTAATGAGGTCACGCCCTCAACCGGAAGTGGTTGCCTGTTCACGACAGACTTTTCATTCCGCCATATTGGTTTATCTTCAGCATGTTTGTTTGTTTATTATTTCAGTTGTTTTTGTACGTTAAATAAATATAAAATACTGGAATTCAACAGTCTCATATCGCCAGTCATCTGACCGTGACTCCTGCACTCGGCTTTCTGTTACCTAAACCCTGCGAATTAGCGCATTTCCAGAGGTCCCTGACATCCCTCTTTTACACAAAGGATGGTGTCAATTTTAACAGCACAGTGTGCCCAACACTGCACTGGGGCATTGGGATTCACACACAGACCACAGGGTAAGTGCCCCCGATGGTCTCATCAACACCTCTTCCAGCATCAACTCAAGCTTTTCCTAGACAGATGGTTACTGTAATGATGATATACAAAATGTTACACATTAATAAATAACTAATGCATGCCATACGCCTTTTGTTTGAATCATTTGGGTTAAGTGTGGCCCCTGATTCAATGCTATAAATATAAAATGACACTGCTCATTTTCTTACATTGTAAGTGAGCAAACCCAATATGTATGTTCATATTTATCAAGACTTACAAACCTGAGCGCACATTAAGATCTCAAGATGCCGGTCTGCTTATGGTTCTAAGGATTAATAAAATAACAGTGGGAGGTCGAGCTTTTAGTTACAGGGCCCCTAAACTGTGGAATGGTCTGCCTGCTACTATAAGAGATGCCCCTTCGGTCTCAGCTTTAAAATCCCGGCTGAAGACTCACAACTTCAGTTTAGCATACCCTGACTAGAGCTGCTGATTAACTGTACAGACTGCGTCTCTGTTGTTAGTCATTAGCACTAAAACATAAGTAACATAACAGTTATAATTGTATACTAACCCTCACTTATTCTGTTTTTCTTCTCGGTACTCAAATGTGGCACTTGGTGCCATGGCCCACCTGCCAAGTTGTTTTGCCTGCCTAAGGAAAAGTCATCCCAGATGGAGGATCGCAGGAATCGTGAGAAAGAGGGGTCCTTTCATTGGATTGGCTGGCCCAGCACTGTTTCAGCCATGGAATGGCCAAATGGGGGAGGCAGCTTGAAGGATGAGGTCTCCAGGACTCTACACAAATCCAAATCTTATTATGGGATATATCATCTACTGTTATTCTGCTCTGTACTTCTAAAATTTATATTTTTTATTTCTTACTATATTGAGGAATTGTTCTGTTCTGTGTACTGCATTGTATTGTATTGACCCCCTTCTTTTTGACACCCACTGCACGCCCAACCTACCTGGAAAGGGGTCTCTCTTTGAACTGCCTTTCCCAAGGTTTCTTCCATTTTTTCCCTACAAGGTTTTTTTTGGGAGTTTTTCCTTGTCTTCCTAGAGAGTCAAGGCTGGTGGGGCTGTCAAGAGGCAGGGCCAGTTAAAGCCCATTGCGGCACTTCCTGTGTGATTTTGGGCTATACAAAAATAAACTGTATTGTATTGTATATTTTGCACAATTGATTTAAGCTAAATTCATTTTTGTCAAACGTGCTATACTATATATGATATAAAGCACTGTTCAAGTTCTGCTTGTACATCTAAAGCCAGTTTATTTATCTTTGGGTGTATGCTTCTGCTAATGGCATTAATCAACAGCATTAACCTTAATAAAGTGTTATTCCGAACAGCACATATTTGTACTTACTTGCCAGTGTTTACGTTTTCCCCACTTCTTTCTCCTAAACAACCAGCCCATGAATTGAGCAGCATAAAGAAATCCTGTCTCAGCGAGGTAACCATGTTGAATGTCATTCCTGAGTCAGTGGACTCACACATAACTGTGCATTTGAAACAATTTGGAGCATAGAAGTGCCTTGAGCATGAAATCTAAGCGCCCTGAGCATGGGAAAGGTGCTATATAAATAAAATGTATTATTATTATTATTTATTATTATTATCAAAAATGTATAAGGATGCCAAAGGCATAGTGGTTTATAATATAACAGAACTACTCTCTGTTTAAGGAGGATTTTTCCTAGGACAGCTATTCATTACACACAACTGTCTTAGATGTTGTGTCACAAGCTGTACTCACATGATTTCCTATTAGATTCAGTTTATAATTTATCTTATCAAGTGTGCTCACCGAACTCCAGGCTGCAAGTGTGCCTACAGCCTATGGGCAATCTATCAGTGAGCCTTCCTACTTGTGCCAAGATGGTGTCAGCAGCTTCCATAATCACATTCTGGAGACAACTGCAGCTACAAACAACATTCCAAAATGTGCCATCAGTGTCACGGGTCATAACATTAAAGCTTACTTGGCTGTAGGTAATATTCTGACAAGCAGGCATACAAGATTATATGTTTTGCAAGTGACATCAGTGCATGCGCCTCCCCAGCTCACACTGGGTTCTATGCCTGGTGTTGTCTTCCTCAGTGTGTTAAATGTATTGCTGTGCTTTTTGAGTTATTTTTAACATTTGTTTTATTCATGGCTTCCATTCTTGTGTTCTTGCCATCTTGATAACATCATTACTGCGCTCAGTGTTCAAGGAGACATTCCTTGGAAAACGAAAACAAATTTTAATTAGAACAAAGTGTCATCACATCAAGTTTGAAAAGTATCTATCACACTATTTGGTAACTTATTCTGTTTGTTTCTGATTTTCTGTGGGAAGAAAAACCTTCTAAAGTTTATGAGAAATGTACTTTTAAAAAAGCTCCATATGTGTAATATTTTAGTTCAAGAATTGTTTCAGCAGTTTGCAGTGCGTGTGTTAGTTGATGACGTATCAGATGCAGACTATGTAAAAGCCTTAGGTTGGAAAAAATTCTATACTTCTTAAAAATAAAGAAAATAGTCATTTTAGAAAAGCACCTAAAATACTTTTGTTTGGAATTCCAGGTTTTTGACTTAGTAAAGTATCTATCTATCTATCTATCTATCTATCTATCTATCTATCTATCTAGTACTCTACAGTATAATTTCAGCATCACTCTTCAAATGAAAGTTGGCTTGACTGTTTGGCTGTCCCTTGACCAAACATTTGGTATTAGGTATGTTCCTAATCAACACTTCACAGCAGATGATGAATTACAACTCAATTAACTTCAATTAAAATTTGTGTGGAATCTAAGGGGCTTGCTGTATCATGCTAGACTAGGTGTCTTGCCTATTGTTTTATTACAATTAAAATCTCTTAGGACACAATCACACTTGAACATTGTGAATTTCCAATATTTGTTTGGCATTTGTTGGAGGTTTTTTTAAGCATTTTTGAGCATTTTTCAAGTGTTTTCAAAGAAGAGTTTTGCAGGGAAAAATATTATTAACATAATTTGTCATCATTTCCTGTCACCATTTTGTGTATTGCGAGGTGATTGTTGTGTCATCAATGACTTTATTGCTTTAAAACTTATTGATCCCAGTACTGAAGAGGAGGTAAGTGCAGATATTTGTCATGTTTCGGGTTCAGAGCGCACAAATAAAACTTAGGATAGCCCTTTTAATCACACTTATTAAAAGCTAAAAAATTAAAAGGCTGCAATTGAGTAAACCATCTAGTGAGTATTAAATTAATGCCCTTTTGTCTGTAAAGGCATTGTAGTGGCATGTGATCTGTTACCAATGTAAACTTGCCACACCAAAGGTGAAAACGGAGTTCTTCACCTGCCCGTTTCATTGCCAGACCATCTTTTTAAATGGTTGTAAGAAAGAAAAGATGAAGTTTAACTTGCCCACCGGGGGACAGTCATAATAATGTGGGAAGGAGGAGAGATTTAAATCAGTTAATCAATAGTCGGTCTTGCTGGTAATTCAAGAAATAATTCGGTAAGCCTCCTACTTTATTTACCTTTCCCTTTTCTGTTGTAGGAAAGGCGTCTCCATCCATTAGACTTACATCAAGGTAATTGAAGCCCACTCATCTTTAAGAAAGAGAAAAATACAATTTATTGATAAACACAAGGATTACAGACATATGAAAACTGCATATATATATATATATATATATATATATATATATATATATATATATATACAGTAATCCCTCCTCCATCGCGGGGGTTGCGTTCCAGAGCCACCCGCGAAATAAGAAAATCCGCGAAGTAGTTGTCATTCTTGGGTCACAGATTTGCGCAGAAACACAGGAGGTTGTAGAGAGACAGGAACGTTATTCAAACACTGCAAACAAACATTTGTCTCTTTTTCAAACGTTTAAACTGTGCTCCATGACAAGACAGAGATGACAGTTCAGTCTCACAATTAAAAGAATGCAAACATATCTTCCTCTTCAAAGGAGCAAACAAATCAATAGGGCTGTTTGCTTTTAAGTATGCAAAGCACCGCGGCACAAAGCTGTTGAAGGCGGCAGCTCACACCCTCTCCGTCAGGAGCAGAGAGAGAGAGAGAGAGAGAGAGAGAGATAGAGAGAGACAGATAAAAAAATCAATACGTGCCCTTTGAGCTTTTAAGTATGCGAAGCACGCTGCACACAGAAGGTAGCAACGTGAAGATAATCTTTCAGCATTTTTAGACGAGTGTCCGTATCGTCTAGGTGTGCGAACAGCCCCCCTGCTCACACCCCCT
The DNA here is from genome assembly GCF_900747795.2 of Erpetoichthys calabaricus. NCBI lineage: Eukaryota > Metazoa > Chordata > Cladistia > Polypteriformes > Polypteridae > Erpetoichthys > Erpetoichthys calabaricus. Next base: position 15,285,073 of record NC_041409.2, on the reverse strand, counting down.
ACGTCAGGATCACAGATAGTCAGCGCAAGAGAGAGAGAAAGAAAAGTAAGTTGGGTAGCTTCTCAGCCATCTGCCAATAGCGTCCCTTGTATGAAATCAACTGGGCAAACCAACTGAGGAAGCATGTACCAGAAATTAAAAGACCCATTGTCCTCAAAAACCCGCGAAGCAGCGAAAAATCCGCGATATATATTTAAATATGCTTACATATAAAATCCGCGATGGAGTGAAGCCGCGAAAGGCGAAGCGCGATATAGCGAGGGATTACTGTATATATATTCACAAATAAGATAGGACACAGTCAGACTAGAAAGAAAAATATAACAAAGAGAGGCTGTCTGTTTACTGTCTATTTAGAGTTCTACTTTATCTTGGCACAGATTATTAGTTTTACTATAACTGGTCTTTGAAGATGATGTCTAGTGTTGTGTGGAGCTGTTGCTTTTGTTGCTGCCCTGGGTTCAAATAGAGGATTCCTCTGGCACTGGAGGACATCTTTCTCTTTCCTGCATGATCCTTTACTCATGGTGTTTTGCTATGCTGCTTTCTCAACTTGCTTTCTGCTGTTTGGCCCTTTGCTGTGTCTGTTGTCTGCAGCTTCATAAGGAAATGCATTACTCTTTCTGGTACAAGAGTTCCCTTCTTGAAATAATGGCTTCAACTTGTTCAGACTTCTGGAACACAGCTTTGGCCTGGCACACTGGATCTCAGCTTTCTGGTAAGCAAAGAGGTAATATTGTCAGTTTCAGCTGCCCAAGGACATAGCGGCTCATCAGGTTATAGTTTCAGAGAGAGATTTTAGAAGGTGATTTTAGAGAGTGTGCGAGCCGAATGCTCCTCTGAGAGTTTCTTCAGAGAGCCCTCAGAGTTCTCCTGAGAGATCAGTGAGCGTATTATTCTCTCCAAGAGAATGTGTGGGTATACTGAAGTTTTAAGAAGAAATTCGAATTTCTCCTAATTGGATTAAAGTCACTTACAGATACAAAATCAGTTTCTCCTCATAGGTGAGTTCCCAGTTGCCATTCTTGAATTATACAGTCATATGAAAAAGGTTGGGAACCCCTCTCAGCCTGCATAATAGTTTACTCTCCTTTCAACAAAAAAGATAACACTGGTATGTCTTTCATTTCCTAGGAACATCTGAGTACTGCGGTGTTTTCCGAACAAAGATTTTTAGTGAAGCAATATTTAGTTGTATGAAATTAAATCAAATGTGAAAAACTGGCTCTGCAGAAATGTGGGTTCCCTTGTAATTTTGCTGATTTGAATGCATGTAACTGCTCCATACTGATTACTGGCAACACCAAATTGGTTGGATTAGCTCATTAAGCCTTGAACTTCATAGACAGGTGTGTCCAATCATAAGATATAAAGGTATTTAAGGTGGTCAATTGCAAGTTGTGCTTCCCTTTGACTCTCCTCTGAAGAGTGACAGCATGGGATCCTCAAAGCAGCTCTCAAAAGATCTTTAAACAAAGATTGTTCAGTATCATGGTTTAGGGGAAGGCTACAAAAAGCCATCTCAGAGGTTTAAACTGTCAGTTTAAACTGTAAGGAATGTCATCAGGAAATGGAAGGCCACAGGCACAGTTGATGTTAAACCCAGCAGGTCTGGCAGGCCAAGAAAAATACAGGAGCGGCATATGAGCAGGATTGTGAGAATGGTTACAGACAACCCATAGATCACCTCCAAATACCTGCAAGAACATCTTGCTGCAGATGGTATATCTGTACATCATTCTACAATTCAGCGCAATTTGCACAAAGAACATCTGTATGGCAGGGTGATGAGAAAGAAGCCCTTTCTGCACTCACGCCACAATTAGAGTCGCTTATTGTATGCAAATGCTCATTTAAACAAGACAGATTCATTTTGGAACAAAGTGCTTTGGACTGATGAGACAAAAATTGAGTTATTTGGTCATAACAAAAAGCATTTTGCATGGCTGAAGAAGAACACCGCATTCCAAGAAAAACACCTGCTACCTACTGTCACATTTGGTGGAGGTTCCATCATGCTGTGGGGCTCTGTGGCTAGTTCAGGGACTGGGGCCCTTGTTAAAGTCGAGGGTCAGATGAATTCAACCCAATATCAACAAATTCTTCAGGATAATGTTCAAGCATCAGTCACAAAGTTGAAGTTATGCAGGGGTTGGATATTCCAACAAGACAATGACCCAAAACACAGTTCGAAATCTACAAAGGCATTCATGCAGAGGGAGAAGTACAATGTTCTGGAATGGCCGTCACAGTCCCCGGACTGGATATCATTGAAAATCTGTGGGATGATTTGAAGCAGGCTGTCCATGTTCGGCAGACATCAAATTGAACTGAACTGGAGAGATTTGGTATGGAAGAATGGTCAACAATACCTCCATCCAGAATCCAGACGCTCATCAAAGGCTATAGGAGGACAGCGTCTAGAGGCTGTTAGATTTGCAAAAGGCGGCTCAACTAAGTATTGATGTCATATCTCTGTTGGGGTGCCCACATTTATGCACCTGTCTAGTTTTGTTATGATGCATATTGAATATTTTCTGTTAATCCAATAAACTTAATGTCACTGCTGAAATACTACTGTTTCCATAAGGCATGTCATATATTAAAAGGAAGTTGCTACTTTGAAAGCTCAGCCAATGATAAACAAAAATCCAAAGAATTAAGAGGGGCTCCCAAACTTTTTCATATGACTGTAGGTCTTTGTTCTTGTTTGAGTCCCTTTTGTGCCTTCTGGCTCAAGAAGTATCTGCAAAGAAGTCAGTGAAACCCTGATTTACAGATCCTGATATGAGCTGGAGTTCAGTCACTTAGCTTGGAATGCAATTGGGGGTTTTGTACAGCTCGATGTCTGCTAAAATCTGCTGCCTTAACAGGTCTGGTGTGCCCCTAAAGCCTAGCAGAATAGACAAAGTGAAATAATTACATTTTATATCTTAAATACATAATGGGGTTGTTCCTGATAATACATAATACAGCACCCAAACAAGACACGCTTATCTGGTTCTGTTTCTAAAAACAGTACGACATATGTGATACAGCTCAGGGTGCTGCTTGACCAGATCAATGAAGACTTCTGTCTCCACACTGTCCAAGGGACATGACATGTTTTTTTCCTTGTCTAACTGAGAAGGTTCCTGCTGCAATCCTGGCTCGTCACATGGGAAGAAGTAGTGAATTCCTGTAAAAACACTGCAAAAACACTCGCTTTTACCTGCATTTTATGAGCATGACCATTAATTCATAGTGGAACATGCATTTGGCTGGCAGTATACACCATCATCTACATCTCTATTTGGTCACTTTCTAAAGTATATGACAGTTTGCATATTCCTTTCTGTTTATATGTGTTACTGTGTGTTTTCCATCAGATCTCAAGGTGGAAGTCCATGTTACAATAACTGGGGTGTGTGTGTGTGTGTGTGCGTGTGCGTGTGTGTGTGTGTGTATGTGTGAGTGCTCCCTGCAATAGGCTAGAGTTAATACCTGAGCTGTATTGGCTTCAAAAATTAGGACGGATGTAGGAATTTCTGTTCTTTTAGCTTTTCAAATGTAATTTATCTGCCATTGTTAATCAGATTAATGAACTCTGCTAGATTATAAAATGATAACAGATAAAACACTCATTTAAAAGGAATATAAACCTAGAGAAGTAGAATATACTTCACTTTTATTCACTTTATCTGAAGATTAAGAAAGAAACCTTTGGTTAATTTTTTTTTTCCCAATGACATTTTCTTCTCAGGACTAAGTTCTCTTGAAGGTTACTTGGGCTCTTAAAATTCAACTCTGTGTAATGAGGAAGACGCAGATAAATAAAAAGTGCTTGTTAGAAACTCTGTCAAAAGAAAAAAGCAACCTTACCCTATAAATAGATTGTCCTGAGTGCCTCCTGAGCAGCATGTGAGAGAAAGGAAAAAGCAAATTAAAAGCTGTTAGTTTCATAACAGTAATGCCAGGTTACACAGCTCAGTTGATTTTGCTGAATATCTCTGGCTGATTGCTTGTTTGTGCATTGAGGATGAAACTAACTGCTCCTTGCTTCGGAAGGATTGATTCTAAATGAGCAGAGGCACATGCCAGAAAAGCATGAGAGTGATACCGATGACAGCAGAACAGAAGATATGAAGAAAATCTGAACTTTTCTGGGTACTTTTCCCCAACACTCAGTCATAATAAACAATAAAGGTAAATAAAGAAATATGAGATAAACTTTGCTGTTTTCCTGCTATTCTAGTCTACGTGTCTTCCTCGAACAGTTAACTAGTCAAGACAAATTATAGGATTATTAAACAACAGAGGGTTGTGGGAATTTGGAAAAAACTATCAAGTGACGTAGCTGAAGCAGAAACTTTGACGACTTTTCTAAAGTATCCGATAAAAATATTTGGGCAACTTAGCTATTAGCCAGTTAAATGGCCTTGATGGGATGAAAGGTATTCACTCATTTGTCAACCATCTTGAACCATACAGTCATATGAAAAAGTTTGGGAACCCCGCTTAATTCTTTGGATTTTTGTTTATCATTAGCTGAGCTTTCAAAGTAGCAACTTCCTTTTAATATATGACATGCCTTATGGAAACAGTAGTATTTCAGCAGTGACATTAAGTTTATTGGATTAACAGAAAATATGTAATATGCATCATAACAAAATTAGACAGATGCATAAATTTGGGCACCCCAACAGAGATATTACATCAATACTTAGTTGAGCCTCCTTTTGTAAATCTAACAGCCTCTAGACGCTGTCCTCCTATAGCCTTTGATGAATGTCTGGATTCTGGATGGAGGTATTGTTGACCATTCTAACATACAAAATCTCTCCAGTTCAGTTCAATTTGATGGTTACCAAGCATGGACAGCCTGCTTCAAATCATCCCATAGATTTTCGATGATAATTCAAGTCAGGGGATTGTGATGGCCATTCCAGAACACTGTACTTCTCCCTCTGCATGAATGCCTTTGTAGATTTCGAACTGTGTTTTGGGTCATTGTCTTGTTGGAATATCCAACCCCTGCGTAACTTCAACTTTGTGACTGATGCTTGAACATTATCCTGAAGAATTTATTGATATTGGGTTGAATTAATCTGTCCCTCGAATTTAACAAGGGCCCCAGTCCCTGAACTAGCCACACAGCCCCACAGCATGATGGAACCTCCACCAAATTTGACAGTAGGTAGCAGGTGTTTCTCTTGGAATGTGGTGTTCTTCTTCTGCCATGCAAAATGCTTTTTGTTATGACCAAATAACTCAATTTTTGTCTCATCAGTCCAAAGCACTTTGTTCCAAAATGAATCTGGCTTGTCTAAATGAGCATTTGCATACAACAAGTGACTATGTTTGTGGCGTGAGTGCAGAAAGGGCTTCTGTCTCATCACCCTGCCATACAGATGTTCTTTGTGCAAATTGCGCTGAATTGTAGAACGATGTACAGATACACCATCTGCAGCAAGATGTTCTTGCAGGTCTTTGGAGGTGAACTGTGGGTTGTCTATAACCATTCTCACAATCCTGCCAGACCTGCTGGGTTTAACAGCAACTGTGCCTGTGGCCTTCCATTTCCTTATTCCATTCCTTACAGTTGAAACTGACAGTTTAAACCTCTGAGATAGCTTTTTGTAGTCTCCCCCTAAACCATGAGACTGAACAATCTTTGTTTTCAGATCTTTTGAGAGTTGCTTTGAGGATCCCATGCTGTTACTCTTCAGAGGAGAGTCAAAGGGACGCACAACTTGCAATTGACCACCTTAAATACCTTTTCTCATGATTGGACACACCTGTCTATGAAGTTCAAGGCCTAACAAGCTAATCCAACCAATTTGGTGTTGTAAGTAATCAGCATTGAGCAGTGACATACATTCAAATCAGCAAAATTACAAAGGTGCCCAAATATTTGCACAGCCAGTTTTTCACATTTAATTTAATTTCATACAACGAAAAATCTTTGTTTGGAAAACACCCCAGTACTCAGATGTTCCTAGGATTATGCAGGCTGAAAGGGGTTCCCAAACTTTTTTATATGACTGTAAATGAAAATGCCCCCATCTCTGACCCGTTGTAATGCATTAGAAATTGCTCCTTGTCTAGTCTTTCATTCAAAGTCATTTTTCCTGGTGCGGATTCTCAACACTTTTACTTCTTCTAGTGGCACATTTTGTTACAGTAATGTTCAGTTTTACATGTTAGATAACACAGTCTGAGAGCTGAAGGACATTGGGTTGGTTAGATAGATAGATAGATAGATAGATAGATAGATAGATAGATAGATAGATAGATAGATAGATAGATAGATAGATAGATAGATAGATAGTATCTATCTATCTATCTATTAATCCTGAAGGAAAATGTAGGGTTATGACAGTAAAACAAAAAAAACATACAAAGATACACTGTGAGGGTTTCAATAAGGGAAAGATTCCTAAAAGATAGTTGGGGTACCAACAGGGCCATCCCATTTAATTTCAGTCTATCCCGCAGGTTTAAGGAGAGTGGCAAACAGAAAATAACACACAAGACATTTCTACAGAAGGCATATGGAAGATTCTGAAGTCAGCTGGAAGAAGGTTCAGTGGCCTCATGACATCAAATGAAAGCTCAGACTAAATGCCCCACTGTGAAGCATGATGGTGGCAAATCATGTTGTGGGGATGCTTCTCTGCAGCAGACCCTGAATGTCATGTGAGGGTAGAGGATAACGTGAATTCACCAAGATACAGAGAAATTCCGCATGAAAACCTGATGCAATCTGCAAATAATGTACACCTTGGGGAAAACAAAATCCTGTTCCAGCATGAAGACGAGCGCAAGCATAAAATCAAAGCTGCACGGCAATGGCCTAAAATCAAAGTTAAAGTCCTGGAGTGACTGAGTCATAGTCCAGATCTCAGTCCAACAGAGAATTTGTGGTTGGACTTGGAAAAGGCTTTTCAGTCACAATCTCCTGAAAGAACTTGAGCAGATTTGCAAAGAGTAACAGCAAAAAATGTCATTGTCCAGATGCACAAAGCGGACAGAGACCTGTACACGCAGACTCAAGGCTGTCATGGCTGCCAAAGGCGCATCTTCTAAATACTGACTTAAAAGGGGTGAATACTTATGTATGTGAATTTCCCCTTGGGATTAATAAAGTATCTATCTATCTATCTATCTATCTATCTATCTATCTATCTATCTATCTATCTATCTATCTATCTATCTATCTATCTATCTATCTATCTATCTATCTATCTACTTCTGCAGTTGTGTTTCATATCTGTAATTAATTTAGACCACTTTTCAGAGATCTGCTTACACTTTGACATTAAATAGTCATTTTTGTTGATCAATGTCAAAAATGACAAATTTAATCCATTGTGATTCAATGTTGTATAATAATAAAATGTAAAAACCTTCAATGGGTGAATACATTTTATAGGCACTGTGCAGAAAATACTCCATTTTATTTTGTCTTGTTCTAAATGAATATTTTATCATCCTCTAAATAACAATCCTCTAAACCTAAAACCTAATATCTCTGATGCTTATGTAAGCTGGGGGTTTCTTGTGAGCATCAATTCTTAGCAGTTGGTAGCTGTGTAAAGAATAGATACTATATATACTTCATTTGGAGAGCTAGAACACTTTAATTGAGATACTTCAGTATCCATTGAGGAAAATGCCCATCCAACTGGCAAGATAAAAAAGAACAAACCACAAAAATAATGTTCCTCCCCTCCAATCCTTCCGGTGCTCCCTTTGCCCCACTCAAGCATGGTAACAGAAAGAAAATAGGAAGGGTGTCCACGTAAATTTCAGGACAATAACTATCAGAACTGTAGTGTGAACACAATGCTTTAGAAATTCAACCAAAATATACTAAAAATGACATGCTACACTTATTAAACGTAAAATGAAGAAAACTCTTGCTAACCCAGGCATCTACCTTTAAAGTCATATATGTGCAAATATATTTAAGCAAATTGTTAAAAATATTTAGGGATATATAATTTACAAAACTACACTTATACAGATGATGTGGACAGCCTGGTGCTACAATTACTGATGCCTCACAAATTCACCAAGCTAATTTCAAATCCTGCAGCCAGTCATTATTGTCCAACACATTGTCCTCGTGTTGTCATTGCATTCCCCCACATCCCATAGATATTTGAGCTAAGATAATCAACAATTTAAAATGTGTATCTGATGGATTGTGTCCATTCCTGGGTTAACTCCTGCCATTTACTCAAAACTGCTAGGACAGACCTCAGCCCCACCACACTCCTGAAATGAAGATGGTCTCAAAATTTATACATGTGTATTAATAATGTGGACAGGATAGTAAAAGTGAAGCAAATATACAGTTCTGGTGGATTGTCGACTCTAAATTGGCGTATGTGAGTGGTATTTGTGTGTGTCCTGTGATGGACTTGCACTTTGTCCACTGTTGATTCCTGCCTTCAGAATATCAAAAAATGAAATGCAAAAGAGTGTACCAATCAGGCAGCCCAGAACAAACAAAACCAAAAAAGATCAAATACAAATAAAAAACACCAGAAAATCAGAATACTTATAAAACAAAATCATCAAACAATTCTCAAAATTGTTCGGCTATTCCACACATACAGTATAATACATACATACAAAATAATCAGACAAATAATATTTAAAACACAAAGACAAAAACATAATTAATAACATCATATTAAAAAATAATCCAAAAGAGAAAAATGACACCTCAAATAAAAATTTACACGAGCCAGAAACAAATCACATCTCTACTGTGTTGTGATTGCACTGGTAAAACAAAATGGCAAAAGGTTGAGGTCTCCAATAGCCCAAAAAACAAATCTCCACTAAAGGCAAGCCTGATCCCACGAAACCAGGAGGCTTCAAGGCTGACTAGGGCTGAGAAGAGAGTTCACGCTTTCAAATTCAAAACAATAGCAAAAAAGTCTCAATAGGCCTTGCAGTATACCTCATTAGAAGGAGAACCGTGAAAAATCTGGCTGCAGAAGACACAAGTCCACAAATAATGTTTATAAAAGAGCACGTTTACTTATTAAAGAGCAAGAAAAAAAAGAACAAAATATTGGTAAGGCTTTAAAGAGCAAAAAAGCAAACAGTATTCCAAAAAACAGAATCTTGTGAGAGTCTGAAATCTAGAGCAAAAGGTCAAAAGCCAATAATGAGAACTTCAAAAACAAAGAACAAACTACTTGCGATACCAAACCCCAGAGCACAGTCGAAATGAACCACCCTGAGCTTAAATTCCTAGCTTGCCTCTCTAGGGCTGGGGGCGGTCCCTTAACTATGACAGGCAGGTGGCCACACCTTTTGGGGATCCACCCACAAAATACAAGGAACATGAAAGAATTGTACACATTAATACTAAATAATAACCAAACAGAATAAAGATAACAAATGATACATAATTACAATAACAGAACAATATTTTAACAAATAAAACACAATAAAAGATGATGAAAAAAGAGTGAAAAGAAAGAAAAAACAAGTGCTTTAAATATGATCTGGGTTAAAAATAACACATTTATGGGTTCAAAGCAAATCAACACATAAGATGAAAGACAATACAATATAAGCTTATCACGTTGAGTGCCTGATAATTTAGACCACCACAATAAACTACAAATGTAGCACTTTCATCACTGCATCACAGTCTGGATTAGGTGCTGGTCTGTTATTGGAGATTGACAGATACTAAGATAACCTATAGAAATAGGACCTTATGCTCTTTTCTTGGGGTGCAAGTGATTTTTTTCAGCTTTATCAATGTATACAAAGTGGATTTTTGGTTGCCAAATGAAAGTAAATATTTTGATTTCATCACATTCGTACTTCTTATAGTTGTCTCACCCAGGCTACAGAACATTATCTTTTAGCTTCAGGGGTATGATGCCACTGTTCTGTACTGGCAGGGTAAGAATATTTTTGCTGCAGACACTTCCAAAAAATAGAGCTGTATGGCTCAAGGAGCAGAGAATGCGCCCTCGGAGCATATCAGAATTCTACAATCACATTAGGGAGTGTGTCATATTTATTGCATTCACTATTTCTTCTTACTCACAACAGAAGATGCTCTCATGATCTCAAGTCAATTGCTTGAGAATGGAAAAGTTTAAAAGGAAAGCAAATGTTCTGAACTTATAAGTAGAATTTCTTTGAAGTGATCATGGTGAGCAGAATGTTTTTACAAATAAGAGTATGTTGAGAGTTCAATTAATCCAAAAAGTGGCCATGTGTAGAAGCTGTACAAAATAAAACAAAAAGTGGCTGCATTATTGAAATTCATAAGATAGTAAAAGGAATGAATGGGTTACAGCCTGGAACTAAACAGAAATAATTTGAGAAATTGCCATCATTATCACCACTTTCATTCTTCTTTTCCTGGCAAAGGTAACAGTAGCAACAAGCTTGGCGGACACAACTTCTCTGTTACAAGAAAACTTCAAACAACCATTCTTGCCAACTACTCCTTAGGGACAAGCTGACAGAGATGGGAGTAGATTCATACCTGGTAGCATGGATTGTGGACTATCTTAAAGACAGACCTCAGTATGTGCGTCTCGGGAACTGCAGGTCTGACATTGTGGTCAGCAGCACAGGAGCGCCGCAGAGGACTGTACTTTCTCCGGTCCTGTTCAGCCTATATACATCGGACTTCCAATACAACTCGGAGTCCTGCCACGTGCAAAAGGTCACTGACGGCACTGCTATCGTGGGCTGCATCAGGAGTAGGCAGGAGGAGGAGTATAGGGACCTCATCAAGGACTTTGTTAAATGGTGCGACTCAAACCACCTACACCTGAACACCAGCAAAACCAAGGAGCTGGTGGTGGATTTTAGGAGGCCCAGACCCCTCATGGACCTCGTGATCATCAGAGGTGACTGTGTGCAGAGGGTGTAGACCTATAAATACCTGGGAGTGCAGCTGGATGATAAATTGGACTGGACTGCCAATACTGATGCTCTGTGTAAGAAAGGACAGAGCTGACTATACTTCCTTAGAAGGCTGGCGTCCTTCAACATCTGCAATAAGATGCTGCAGATGTTCTATCAGACGGTTGTGGCAAGCACCCTCTTTTATGCAGTGGTGTGCTGGGGAGGCAGCATAAAGAAGAGAGACGCCTCATGCCTGAACAAACTGGTGAGGAGGGCAGGCTCTATTGTAGGCACGGAGCTGGACAGTTTGACATCTGGGGCAGAGCGACAGGTGCTGAGCAGACTCCTGTCAATCATGGAGAATCCACTGCATCCACTGAACAGGATCATCTCCAGACAGAGGAGCAGCTTCAGCGACAGACTGCTGTCACCGTCCTGCTCCACTGACAGACTGAGGAGATCATTCCTCCACCACACTATGAGACTCTTCAATTCCACCCAGGGGGGTAAACATTAACATTATTCAAAGTTATTGTCTGTCTGTTATACCTGCATTGTTATCACTCTTTAATTTAATATTTTCTTTATCAGCATGCTGCTGCTGGAGTATGTGAATTTCCTCTTGGGATTAATAAAGTATCTATCTATCTATCTATCTATCTATCTATCTATCTATCTATCTATCTATCTATCTATCTATCTATCTACCTACCTACCTACCTACCTACCTACCTACCTACCTACCTACCTACCTACCTACCTACCCACCCAGAAGCTCCCATGACAAAGATGTAATCCATCCATCATGGCCTGACTTTGCCAATTGGTCTTCTCCAGTGGTAGACAGCTGGGGTATTCTAATTACATGCCCAAACTTCTTCAACTGGTTCTTCTCATTGTGGAGAAGCAGCATGTTATATATATATATACTTGTAATAAATTGTAAAACATTATTATATATTAAATAAAAATTCCACATTATATTCTATTAAGTTTACAACTAAAATGTATCTGTGAAACAGCCAAATTAAAAACTGGGTCATCAGTTGGCCAACAGAGTTAGGATAGAGTCCAACTGTTGAGTGAGTATGTTAACAGTAAGAATATAGGCTTGTGCTTCTTTTTTCTGTAAATGTATTTACATCTCTAGGTGCTTGTTTTGATGGAGGTTTGTGTTGATTCTGATAGTGTAATATTTTTGTATATAAACATTTTCTTTGTAAATATTTTTGTTTCATTTTCTCTTCCTGGAACTATGTTTTAGTAGAGGAAGACCTGAAAAAATGAGATGGCAGCCATTTTTGCGTGAGTACACTCACCACACATTAGCTATTAGGAGGTGAAAAGAAGAGAGAGAGATAGTTACCCAATTAGGGACAGGGGATGATTAGAGGACCAGAATGACAGGACGTCACGATACACCATACTGTTAACTTAGGATGCCCAGGGATCTTTTTGTGACCACAAAGAGTCAACACTTCTGTATTATGTCTAATCCCATGGATGATGTCAGTTTTTTACAGCACAGTGCCCCCATCACTGCACTGGGACATTTGGGATCCATACACAGGGTAATCTCCCCCGATGGCCTCACTATCACCTCTTCCAACAAAAACCAAAGCTTTTTCCTAGACAGTGTCCCATCCAATTACACGACGGGCCTGAACATTCTTGGTTTCAGATGGATGATCTGTTCTGAAGTGTAGCAGGAGTGGCTGCTGGATATATTGCTTTTCGTTGTTTTATAATGTGTTTGTAATTTTAAAATAATATTCTGTAATCATAAATAGATGTGTGATCCATAACGGAAACTGAAAAATTGAAAATTAGTGGGCAATTGAAATTAAATAGAGTAGAAGTTTTTAAATTGTAAAACCAATTTAAAATATTTGGGATGTCTGCAGGAGCATTATTGAAATATTTAATAGAATATCATCTTCATTAAATGAAATGGCACATAAGGCATCTTTAATAAAGACTGATTCTAATTTTTTGTATGTACGGACAGCTTGGGCCAATGGCTTAAAAGATAGTGAGGACGAAATTAAAGAGAGTTGATAATCCTGTTAGAGCATTTCAAATTAGGAAAAGGGTTATATATAATTTAACCTTTAAGTATAAAAGATAGGGTGAAGCAATTCACAGTTTTAATCATATTGTCACAGGCGCTGAGATGGGAGAGACAGAGACACCACACAGAATGAGCAGTTCAGCTGTTTAACTGAAGGGCTTATGTATTATTTAACTTTATATAGTGAATTGCTTAATCCTAGCATACTTAAGCATACATATTTGCTGTCTGGGAACTCCAAGATAACAAACACGCACCTGAACACCGCAGCAAGACACAGGCATTCTTGCCTTATTCACCTTCACATGCATTGATCATGGGTCACACCCGACTGCACATTTACAGACTTGTGTTTCTAACTCTTTTCAATTCCCTCCCCTGCACATGCTTTCTCAGCGTTCTCTTCACCTGCCACCCAGTACCTCTCTGCAGCACTTCAGCACTCCAAAATGCCTCCATTTGTGTAGCTCCTAATCAATCTGCTCTTCAACACTTTGGCTATACCAGCTGAATCCATCACCAGAGAGGCCTCCTCACACAGGCTCTTGTTCATCACCTCCTACCAAAATATTGAACCATCTGGTAATCATGTTGATCCTATTTAAATCATATATACTTTAAAGTTCTTAAACCCTGGAAAGTGTTTTCAAACCCCAAAGAGACAAGATCTTTCTAGAGAGTTTACTGTTTGTCACTCACCCTGCCTATAAGTATAATATACATACAGTGCATCCGGAAAGTATTCACAGTGCATCACTTTTTCCACATTTTGTTATGTTACAGCCTTATTCCAAAATGGATTAAATTTATTTTTTTCCTCAGAATTCTACACACAACACCCCATAATGACAATGTGAAAAAAGTTTACTTGAGGTTTTTGCAAATGTATTAAAAATAAAAAAACTGAGAAAGCACATGTACATAAGTAGTCCTCTGTGGAGAGAGGAGAACCTTCCAGAAGGACAACCATCTCTGCAGCAATCCACCAATCAGGCCTGTATGGTAGAGTGGCCAGACGGAAGCCACTCCTTAGTAAAAGGCACATGGCAGCCCGCCTGGAGTTTGCCAAAAGGCACCAGAAGGACTCTCAGACCATGAGAAACAAAATTCTCTGGTCTGATGAGACAAAGATTAAACGCTTTGGTGTGAATGCCAGGCGTCACGTTTGGAGGAAACCTGACACCATCCCTACAGTGAAGTATGGTGGTGGCAGCATCATGCTGTGGGGATGTTTTTCAGTGGCAGGGACTGGGAGACTAGTCAGGATAAAGGGAAAGATGACTGCAGCAATGTACAGAGACATCCTGGATGAAAACCTGCTCCAGAGCGCTCTTGACCTCAGACTGGGGCGACGGTTCATCTTTCAGCAGGACAACGACCCTAAGCACACAGTCAAGATATCAAAGGAGTGGCTTCAGGACAACTCCGTGAATGTCCTTGAGTGGCCCAGCCAGAGCCGAGACTTGAATCCGATTGAATATCTCTGGAGAGATCTTAAAATGGCTGTGCACCGACGCTTCCCATCCAACCTGATGAAGCTTGAGAGGTGCTGCAAAGAGGAATGGGCGAAACTGGCCAAGTATAGGTGTGCCAAGCTTGCGGCATCATATTCAAAAAGACTTGAGGCTGTAATTGCTGCCAAAGGTGCATCGACAAAGTATTGAGCACAGGCTGTGAATACTTATGTACATGTGATTTCTCAGTTTTTTTATTTTTAATAAATTTGCAAAAACCTCAAGTAAACTTTTTTCACGTTGTCATTATGGGGTGTTGTGTGCAGAATTCTGAGGAAAAAAAAGAATTTAATCCATTTTGGAATAAGGCTGTAACATAACAAAATGTGGAAAAAGTGATGCGCTGTGAATACTTTCCGGATGCACTGTATACTTCTACACAAGATATGTTTGAGTTTTTTGATTTTTAATATAATCTTAATTTGATATTAAATTGAATTTAAAAAAATTATATTTTTCTACCATCTCCATTTTTTATTTTGTACATGACACTTGTGGTAGTGATCACATGACTGCACTGTTACACTTGTGGCATCATGGGACATTGCACATACATGGGGAGGCATTTGTATTTTCAAGTTATCCCCCAGTGGATTAAAAAAAATCCTTCTCCTTTGTGCTAGTTAACTTTACTTCAAAGTAGGCCCTAGCTTTACGTTTTGGTTTTCTGATTTTGCTCTCTTTCAGTAATTTTTGACTTCAAATTTGTTTTGCCCTTTTTTGATTTCATTATTCAGTCTGTTTTCACTTCCTGATGCTCTGACCTTTCCTAGTCTTTTGCTTATGATTCTTTGGATCTCCTGCTCTCTTGTCACTCACTGGCCGCTATGGTTGGCTGGTCTCACTCATTCTATAAGTGTTTTTCGTCTGCCAGCTGCTACACTGCCTCCTTCATGAAGGACACCTGGGACCAACAATAGATGGGAAGGATTTTATTATTTGATAAAAAGTGCGAAGCACTCTAATCTCGGTGGATTAATTGGTGGACAACCTTTTTTATTGGAAAAGATAAAATTGTTGCCAATATTTTAACATCCATATTCATAAAGGAAAATGGCCTGAAGTGGCTAATCTAAAGTGTAGGGTCCTTGCTATGTAACATATGGTTATCACAGACTTATTTGGACTCAGTCAGAGAATTCAGACATCTCAGGAAATAGCAAAAGACCATTGAGATTGTGTAATTTACCTTTATTCATGGCAGTGAGTGTGCCTAAAAGCTTAACCAACAAGAAGATTTACCTTTTGTTTCATGATCGGTTGTAAATTTCTGTCCTATGCTAAAAATAATTTGAAGGCGTGGTAAAATAACATTTGAAGCAAAATCTTTAATACATATTACCATTGTACATCATAATAGAAAACACTGTGCAGATAATTTGAATTTACCCAAAACCAGGTAACATCTACAACATTCAGATACAGAATAGATTCTTGTATTTGTTCTGTGTGATTGAAATTCAGGGTGCTTATGCAAAGAGTTTTAATTATTGTAATTTTAGATCCATATTTAAGGTCATATGCAGGTGGTCCAAAGATGCAATCTGTGCTTGTTTATGGAGATTAGGTTTTAATGATAGGCATAAATTGTTTCAAATAAATCTTGTATAGCTTTTCATATTATATGGTAGTTGGTTGAGAGATGGAATTTTTATTGATAGCGAGCAGTTCAAAATAAATTATGCCTAACTGTATGTTCTTCAGAAGGGCTATGCCGAGTCTTCATTTCTGAGCATGGGCAAAAACTAAATTAATAAGAGTACTTTTGGACATTTGGTGAATTACGCTGAGAACTAAATTGCAAATGGGTGGGGGAACTGGAGTAATGCAAGAACATCCTATTCTGAATTGTGACTAGGAGTCACTAGGAGTATCATATTTTGGACTGATGGCCTGGTACCATTGAAGTAAATTTAAGTTACTGTAGCTGTGTTTACCTAAAATTACCAAAGTTCTGCAGCTTTAGTTTGCTTCATGGGATTCTGGCAATAGCTTGATACCTTGAAATGATTTCACAGACAAAATATCTTTGTTTTAAAAAGTTTTAGTAAAAATTCAAGGTAAAAAAGTTCACATAAAAATAGAGAAAAAAGTGATATAGCAAAGAAAGGAAGAGTTCTTGTTTAAGAAAAAGTTGTGTGTCTTGTTTGCTCATACAATTGAACCATTTCTAAATGGTCAGAAAACTTTATACCTATATCATTTACAAACTGCAAATGGGTCTTTCAGTCCCAGCTAGCAATGAGCCTATTCTAAAACACACACTGACTTAATTAACACACTGTAATACAGTGTACATCCATCCATCCATTATCCAACCCGCTATATCCTAACACAGGGTCACGGGGGTCTGCTGGAGCCAATCCCAGCCAGCACAGGGCACAAGGCAGGAACAAATCCCCGGGCAGAGCGCCAGCCCACCGCAGCACTGTATTACAGATATAGTTAAAAAGGTTCTATCTCATATTAACGTACAGGGGGGTGAAAGGCTATACCATAATCTATAGCTATGAAAGAAAATTGTATTCTATTCTACATTAAGCAAACAATATAAGTTTAACTTAAAGTTTTAAGTTTCTAAGATTGGCTCTTAACGGTTAGCATGAAATTACTTAGTGCTTTAGAGGAAGGTTAAATACATTTTAAATTAGGTTAGGAGTAGGGGTAGTGGTTAGTTACAGATGTTCTATCTGTTCTTTGCCTTACTAGATATTTAGGAAACTGCAGGAGTTGCTTTTGGCAGGAATGATAGTTTGGGTGGACTATGTGTGTCTAGTAAAACCAAAGCAATTCTCTGTTTCTCACATCTGCATGAAGGTAAGTGAATCAGCCTTGAGCTTCACTCCCTGAGGCATTAATAATGTTGACTGACAAATTTTGTCATAATAATTTCACAGTGCCGCATTATTTGTGACAGTGGAAGAGAACAAGCAACAAAGCAGCTTCTAACAGTGAACATCAGACCAAGATAGGATTCCTGTAAAATAGCAACATCCATATTTATAAGGTGCAAAATATTGTTAAATTTAGCTTTGTAAGCTTGGAGGTGTACAGTACATTATACAAGATATATGATTATATAGAAAGAGCTACAGAAATGGATTAAAGCAGCAAACTCCAAGACCATTCTCACCCACGGTTGTCACAAATCCAAACTCACACATAATGAACATAACAACAGTATAGTCTTAAGAAGGCTGCAAAAGCCCATGATTCAAAACCATGATCATTTGTGAGAGGGGTAACCATCTTGTCAAATTTTACAAATGAACCATATATCGAAGGGAAGACTACCAAAGGAATCTTAATGTCTAACAAAAGTCCATATTCACATCTGTATTCCGTTTATGAATGGACTTAATTCATGTCTTGGAATATTTGGAATATGGAGCCTGTACTGAAATTAATGACAACTGAGAAGGACGTGTCCACAGACGAAAAATGAAGGTTTCAAAGAAAAGAATAGCATACCAACTACGAAACATGGAAGAGGCTCAGTTATGTTCTGGGGCTATTTTACTGTGTTTTTCTTAGGGTGACTTGAGTCTGTGCAAAGAACATTGAAATCTTAAAATTATCAAGACATTCTCGAGCAAAACGTTCTGCCTAGTGTCAGAATGCTCTGTCTCAGTCACAGGTTATGGATCCTCCAAAAGGATAATCACCCAATACACACAGCTGAAAGAACACCTAAGACTGGCTAAGAAGAGAACATTGGACTATTCTGAAGTGGCCTTCTGTGAGCCCTGATTTGAATCCTATCAAACATCTATGGAAGAAATTGAAACATGCAGTCTGGAGAAAGCCCCGTACAAACCTGGAGCAGTTTGCTCTAGAAGAGTGGACCCAAATACCTGTGGACAGGTGCAGAAGTGTCATTGAGAGCTCCAGGAATCGCTTGTTTGTAGCAATCGCCTCTAAAGTTTGTGCAACAAAATATTAAGTTAAGGGTCCCATTGTGTGTTCATGCCATTTTCATTTGTGTTATTATTTGAAATATTCTGTTCAAAGAGAGACAGAAGTTGCCTTAAGTAGGTAATCTCATTCGTTATTCACTAAGTTCGATCATTTTCAGGAAATGAAAACCCTGTCAATTAAATAATTTTTCTCTGACATATCCACATGGTCTAGGTAATCTGCACCCACCCCATAAGCTAGAAAAGATGAAGAAGACCTTCCTGTGATGAGACCTGCACTACTAATCCTTCCAGAATGTTTTATCATATGCAGTGTGAAGACCAGGGCATGTACAGCTGCCCTAACCCAACACAAATGGACAACGCCAGCAGCTCAGTCCAACAAAAGCCTTTATTTTTAATGAAAAGGCACTCAGACCTTAGAGTGAGCCCGAAGGACCGATACCAACTCTCCCAAATAGAGTAAGCTGCGCCATCTTTTCTGTAGAGCCTTGCAGTCTCTCTTCTTCACAGGTGAGCCTCACCAGCCTTCTCCTTCGTCTTTCAACTCTGGCTCCCTTTGGGAGGTGGCTGGCTCCTTTTTAAGCCACACTACGGAGCACTTCAGGTGGCTGGAATTGCTCCCAGGTGCGGCTAAGGCACCAGGTAGGACTCTGCAGCACCTGCAGTTCTCACAGCTCCCCTTTGCAACATCCACGGATCCCACCAGGGCTGTGCTGGCAAATAATAACTCACCCTGTAGGAATCTGAGGCATTGTCGCAGCCCCCAAATAACAGTTTGGGGAAGGAAGCATCCCCCGGAAGTCCTCTCCAATTGTCCTTCCGCTTCGGAGGTATCTCGGCTAAGTAATGGCGCCGGCTGACATCCTTCACAGCAGATATTAATGACCATAAAATACCCGGGTAGGGTTAGGGGTGTTATTAGTTCTTAGAACTCCTAGAGTTATATTTTCTCCTTGATGTTTTTGTTTTCTTCTCCTCCTTGGCCTTCTGACTATAGAAAATATAGGTGGGTATGTAATCTGATTTGTATGGAAGTCAGATCTTGCACATGCAAATGCCCATCAGTGAGAAATCTTCAAAAAATTCATAATGTTCTGTTATTTATTTTACAGTTTCAAATTTACTAATAAAGTGACAGTGAATCAATATCATTGTTCTTTAAATCACAAAACACAAAATAATTTGAAGTAAAAATATGAACCATAAATATGTAGGGTATTTCAACCTTATGCTTAAATATCCTACAGTTTTTGATATTGATACAATCTCACATTGAGTTGGGAAAAGTATGTTGATGACTTGTACCCCTCCCTCTGTGATTGGCTCCTAGATTTTCTGACTGGCAGGCCCCAATCTGTCAGGATTGGTAATAGGATTTCAGCTACCATTGTCATAAACACAGGCACCCCACAGGGATGCGTCCTCAGCCCCATCCTCTACACCCTGTTCACAGATGACACCGCAGTGATATAAAACATCACTGGTGGGGATGAGGCGGCCTACAGGAGGGAAGTGGTCAGTCAGGCATCATGGTGTCAGGACAACAATCTCAACCTCAACACAGACGAGATGAAGGAGATGATAGTGGACATGAGGAAGGAGAGGAGACCTCACCGGCCACTGTTCATCTGAGAGGCTTGAAGTGGAGAGTGTGAGCAGCATTAAATACCTGAGCATCTACATCAGTGAGGACCTCACTTGGACACTTAACACCACACAGCTGGTCAAGAGGGCTCAACAGCGGCTGTACTTTCTGAGGAGGCTGAGGAAGTTTGGCATGTTGACTAAGATCCTCGGCAACTTTTACAGCTGCATTGTTGAGAGCATCTTGCCAGCTGTATCACCATGTGGTACGGCAACAATACTGCTATGGACCACAAATGCCTACAGAGAGTGGCAAAGACTGCTGAGAAGATCACCAGGACCCCACTGCCCTCTCTGCAGAGCATCTACAACTGCAGAGTTTGCAGGAGAACTGCCTCGATCCTCAGGGACCCCACCAAACCCCAACACGAACTGTTCACACTTCTACCCTCAGGCAGGAGGTATAGACGTATGAAATGCAGAACTTCCAGGCTAAAGAACTCTTTCTTTCCCATGGCCATTAGACTCCTAAATATATGACTGGAGTTTATAACCATGGTGCACCTCATTCTATCGACCTCACACACCTTTATTTGACTTGTCCATCACACACCTACCTGCACAACTACACTTTATACTTCTATTCTGTTTTTATACTTTATGCTGCCTCTGTTACTTATTATCTATCTGCTACTTATTATTTGTTTATCTTTATACGTTGGTTTTGTCATTTGGTGTGGACAGCAAAGAAAGAATTTCATTGTAGAGGGAAACGTGTTTCCTTACTGTGCACATAACAATAAACTTTGAACTGAACTGAACTAAACATCTTCAAGCGATGTCTCTTCTTTTGCCATTGCAATTTGTCTTTTTCTGCATGTAAATCACTTTGAAAAAGAGCCTCCACTTTCGAAACGTCCTGCTCAAATCCTGTCCTCCACTGTTATGGTCCCTGTCTTCCCTGTCCTTGAAGGCAACTCTCGGCATGCCTCATAGGCCTTTACTCCTCCTCGTGCGTCACACACTCGCACTTCCTCTTTAATTGTTTCACCAAAGCCAAACTGGCTAATCAGATTGCTCAGAGGGGCTGGACACACAGACCAAAGTGTTTTATTATATAATAGATTTGCTATAGAAATAAATGCTATCAAAAAATTAAATCAGACAAGTGTATATGATATTATATAAGGTTCTTGACAGGTAATTATGTAATTTGTTTAATAACATGCTTCATATTAGCAACTCTTACAAAACTCTTTTGAATATTGATCAGTTTATATCGAGTTTTTCACACTGTCTGGTTTGGCTACTACAGTCAGCAAAGAATGTAATTTAAGTACTAAAATACAACACCAGTACTTATCAAAGAAAAATAATCACTAGAGCCTTTTTTTAGGATCATGTTCATAAGAATAAAGATTTAAAATTACATTTGTGTATTATAAGCACACAAATTTACAAATCCACGTTAAGAGCCAATCTTGCTATTATTAAGTACAAAACATGGTTTGTATGTTTCATTTCTGAGGTAGCTAATGTACGGCACGATATGATTAGAAAGAAAATCTGAAACACTGGGCTACTCGTTATATTTGAATATAGTGAAGCACAATTCTAGTTACACATGGGTCCTCATTTATGATTCCAATAGCATAGTAAGTCAAGAGTGGTGGGGGTTAGGGTAAGGGGGAGAAGAAATTTTATTTTACTTGGTATAGAATAAAGAAACGGTGCAGACTTGTGTAAGATTAATAGGACAAAAACTAGGAAAGAAGGGCATTGGAGAAATAAAAGAGCACTCCCTGGAGCTACTCATTTTTGCTTATGTTTGAAAAAAATGATCTTACAGAGAAGATCTCTAGAGTTCTGATATATATATATATATATATTATATACTGTATATATATTTATATATACACTTGATTAAAAAATGGGATAACTCTATATGCGTGTGTTATAACCTGCAATGTTTTCTAACAATACAGTTACTGTAAACTTTATGTGTGTGTGTGTTAACTGCAAACAGAAAGACTTTGTTCTCAAGTTATTTACAGAAGGCCCAATAAATAATTAACTACATTTGCTTCACCGAAGACAACGTGACTCCTTCCTGCTACTCTTTATTTTTCTGTGTCATTAGTTTCTGTATGCAAACTCACACTTTCTCATTGCTTCCCAGTCTCAGTCCCAGTCCCAAGAAAATTCATTTTCTTAATAAATATGTGCTTATATATCGTTTTAAACAAATTGAAGGTGTATTGCAGTTATAATTTGATTATGTTATAAGAAATAAGTTAAACATTTTACACAGGTAAAAGAAAATGTATCACTCAAATACTGGAGATGTTTTTATTAATTTTTTTTCTATAATATTTTTTAGTTCACTGCCAATACTCAACACATTTGACAAATGAAAGTAACCAATGGTTGGTGAGCATGATGGCACAGCTCTGTGGAGACTGGTTTCACTTTTAGCTTTGTGCTTTGGTTTTCTTCCTACATCCCACAAACCTCTGTGTCAACTATCAAAAGATGGAGTGTGAATGTATTCATGAGGATGTCCAGTGTTGGACAGGTATTGTGTACAGGGTTGGCCCTGACTGCCATCATAGACTTCAGATCCCCATGATACTTTATTTTAGAAACACATTTGAAAAATAGATGGATGAAGAGATTGTTACAGGGCATATTAAAGACAGTGGCGTAGGTTGTATTTTTAACAACCTCACAATGATACATAAGAATGACGGATGGATGGATGGATGAATGAATGAATGAATGGATGGATGGGTGATATTTTTCTTTGTGTATTTGTAATTTTTCAATTCTCATCCCAAGGGGATAAACAAGTGGTTTAAAGAAAACGTTGTCTTCATTAATTCTTAGACTTCCATTTTAAGTAATTAATAGCGAAACATGCAAACCAGCAGTCCTAAAATAAATTGCCAATAAAGACAGTTAAAAATAAAATTATTGTTTTATTAAAAAAGAAATACATGAAAAATATAATCAAGGAAATATTCATTGCATAAAAGAATAAGTAGCTAAAACAGATATAAAAATATGCAGGGCAAAGAAGATAGAACCCAGAAATATTTAAAAATCCTTTTTATATATAACATTACTTGTATAAAAATGGCTGTCGACCTTTCCTTGAAGAGAAGTGTCTGTTATCATTACTTTAATGCCCAGTTTCTTCGGTTGGCACTGTTGGGTCATGCAGGGTCGTGACTCCTCATTGTATTTAATTGGAATGGGTCACATACGGTTTGCGAAGTGTCTCGCTCAGGGTTGCTTAAGCAATCGACATTGCTCTGCCATGATGTCAACATGACCTTGAAGACACTAAGTAGAGCAAGAGTGGATTGTGAGGAAAAGAAGTTTAAGGACCCCCCTGCTTTAATGTCATATCTACAGAAAATGAGAAAAAACAGGAAAATCATTAAAAAGTCTGACTTTGTCGAATGTTTGTCCTTGTTTTTATAAAAATGTTGTTTTTAGATGGTCAAGTAAAAAGCCTTTCATGTTAAAGAGTGACACTACACCTCCGGCATCATTTACACACGTAAGAACTACACTTGATTATGAATTCTGAACATCTGGATTGTCCGTGTGCATTTCTCCATCTTTGTTGTCCTTGAATTCTATATTGTGGAGTTTGTCTGGTATAAGTATGAGCCAGCATGTTTGCCTGCCACGTTCACCTTCTTCAATTTGCTTGGCATTCAGCAGATGTTGCCTACCTTATTCTTCTTCCTTCTATTATTGTGAGTAAGAAAGCTTTCAAATTAGAGAAGAGGTTGTTCTGACCAGTGATGTGGTCATCAGGTTGTCGCTACCTAAAATATTTTTTAAATTTCCAGAACAGATCATTTCATTAGCTTTCAATTAAGACCAAGATCAAGGTTCTAGCCCCAGTAGTTCATGAGTAATTGTGCAACAGACACACAAACAGACTGTATCATTTTATAAATATGGATTAAATGCATTGGTTTTCTGTCTTTGTGTAATCTGTATGTTCTAGCAGATTATTAAGTTATCTGGCAGATATAAATTGGTCCACTGTGAGTGCGAGTGAGGTTGTGTACGTAAGTGTGCCCTGTACTAAACTGACTATTTGTCCAGGGTTGGTTTATGACCAGGGTTTTGGTCATCTATGATCTTGAATTGCTCTAGATCAGGGGTGTCGAACTCCAGTCCTGGATGGCCACAGTGGGTACAGGTTTTCCTTCTAACCATCTCCTTAATTAGTGATCAGTTTTTGCTGCTAATTAACTTCTTATGCCTTTGTTTTAATTGACGTGACTCAGACCCCTTAGTTGTTTCTTTGTCCTTAATTAGCAGCCAAACAATAATGAGACACAAAACAAGCAGCCACATGACCAGCTCCCCTGTGCCAACACACAATAGCTGAAAATAAAAAAGGGTGAAGGTCTCTGTAAAACACACAATCAACAGTTTTGGAAATGTCTTCTGTGGCAGAACGAGAGCAGCAACAAGCCATGGAATTAAATGATGGGTTCAATTAACAACAAGAATCAGCATCTCATTAAGAAACTGGTTGGAGTGAAATTGGTTGGAGTTTGAATCCCCAGTTTAATTGGTCATCTGTTGGCTCGTTTCACGTCTACTTTCTGTTTGGCTGTCATTTAATGAAGAAAAGAATCAATTCAGGGGAATGAATCCTTAAAACAGGGCTAAAGAAAAGAAGTTAACTAGCAGTGAAAACTGGTCACTTGTTATGAAAAAGGTTAGAATGAAAACCTGCAGCCACTGTGGCCCTCCAGGCCTGGAGTTTGACACCTGTGCTCTAGATCAAGTAGGTTTGAGAACACTACGCTATGATATACTGTTAAAAGTTATGTACAATATATTGTGCAATTAATGAATGAATATTTTAAAAAATTCCCTAAAAAATAACAAAACTCTTTATGGGTTATAGGTGGGATCATGGATTCATGCAGTTGGTGCAAAAATTCTGCCCCTACCATCTGTGTGCCTCAGATTGAGATTCATCAGACCAGGCTATGTTTTATCCAGTCTCCAGCTGTCAAATTTTGTTGAGCTTGTGCCATTGCAGCCACAGCTTTCTGTTCTTGACCGACAGGAGTATAACCCGACATGGTCTTCTGCTGTTGTAGCCCATCTGCCTCAAGGTTTAATGTGTAGTGCATTCTGAGATGATTTTCTACTCACCACAGGTGTCCAGAGTGGTCATCTGAGATACCATTACCCTTCTGTCAGGTCAAACCAGTCTGGTCATTCTCCTCTGACCTCTCTGACCTGCAGCTGAAGTCACTTCAGTACACATGTACTGTGTCAGCATGCCTGTGTCGATCAAACACAGGAAGCTCTGCAGTTTACTTGAGACTTTATGTTGTAGGAAGATACACTAAGTAAATAAATCAAGGTAAATAATATTCGATCTGACTTTTATGTAAGTAACATATAAATATTCTTAAGTAAAGGCCATGACAAAACATAATCACAAACAGGAGTTTGCACAATACGTTGGCAAGCTCTGTAGGCTCTGCTGTTTTGTTGAAGGACAGGTGTGGGCAGACTGACTGGCAGGATGACGCCCAACCTGTTGCTGCATCCAAACGGTGCCATCTTTCACCTTTACGCCTGGGGCAGCTGCGTTGTTTTTATGTGTGAATGGACGTTTCTTGCGGGGAGTGCTTCTGTTCTCTTTCTCCAATGTAGAATCCTCATCCTCATCTGAGTTGACCTCTGTTATAGCACGTCTTTATTTGAAAACAGCAGTGTCAGATCTGGGGGAGCATGAAAGTGACTGAAAGAATAAAATTGAATTAAAAAAAAAACAAAAAAAACTAACCTTTACAAGTACTATAAAATTACACTGGCTGTTACAAACTCAAATCAAATGTTTGTTTTTATTGTATAATATTAACAATAAGAGCAGCTCACTACTCAAAAATGTTTATTTTGTGACCCGGCAAGGCTTGAACCCACAACCTCTTAATTATGAGTCAGCAGCTCTTACCGCTGTACTACCAAAGCAGTTGTGACAATGAAGTACACTAACCCGATTTCTTTTTCTTTGGTTATAGTCTTGAATAAAAGCGCACTTGTTTTCATTATACTTGTACCTTTTGTGAAAGTGCTTATTTGATATTTAGACTTCAGTCTTCACACATTATACACTTCATGTCTACATTTTGTCAATTATTACTAAAATATGAAAAAAGTTTGTCTTTTAGGTATGTGTTCAACATTTCTTGCATTTCCTGTCATCCTCCACCTACATAGATCTTTGTAGACACGGATCACACATGAAATGCATATGCTCCAAATAACGATATATCATTTACCCTCTACTACTGTAGGTACCTCACTCCCAGATAAACTGACTTGAGCTGGGAGAACATTTTGCCCGAGTTGAGTTGCAGCGGTGGGGGTGATGGGATAGCAGGCTGCTTGCTTTTTGTGGTGAGCAACACATTTACAACACAAAAGATGCTGACAGAAAGGTGCGAGCAGATTTAAGGTGGGCCGAGTTTTTTCGTAAGTTTTGGTAATTCTAGTGTTAATCGCTCTTTTGTGGCTAAAATGAAGGAAACACAAACTTTACCTACCCTGAGTTTTCCCATTGTTTTCTTACAGGTACAATATTTTGGACAAGTCAGGATTTTTAAAATTTAATGAACATGCTTAGCCCAACATGTTTATTTGCTGTACTATCTTTATTAAACATCCACCAACCAGTATGTATTTGTATTCATTAGATTATTTGTTTAGAACAGATATAATGATTTACTTATAATTCTTTTTTGTCTGATGTTAACAGGATAGGCATAACACTCACTGCACTGGATGAAGTAGCTTTGAGACTTCGTGAGTACTTGCATTATTTTGCAGATAATATTTTAAAAATAAAATATAAGAAATTCATTTTAGAAAGTAAGTAACAACTGCAGTATTCTAGCTGAGTTCATTTGTAATGTTCATGGTGGAAAATCATAACAAAGCAAGCTGCAGGTTGTAGCATTATCTCATAAAAGTTTAATACACCCAGGAAATGATAAAATAAAGGCATGAAAGAGCAGCAACAAAATAAATATATTAATGGATATAAGCATTTGATCCAGACTTCTAAAAAGCACAGGCATTGAAATCTATTTCCTTAGTGGAAATAAAACAGATTATATAATAACAATAATAATAAAAAACAGAATCCTCAGAAGAAAATATGTTGAATCCAAGCGATAAGATCCACTTGCTATATTTTGATCACTGTATACTGTATATTCTACAAATCACCATTAAATGTTAAGCTGGGGTATAAAAAGGAAAGAAAAGTGTGCAAATCTTTATGGTGGCCTGGTTTGGATAATCAGCCCACTGCAGTGTGAACACTTTAGATACAAATTTTTAATTGAACTAATTCAGCTAACAGAGCTAATAATAGTAATAATACAATAAAATAAAGTAAAGTAAAGGTTTGATGAAAATGGGAAAAGAAAGAAAAAGAGCACTGTGACATAAATGCCGGAGAAAGTCAAGTCCCTGGAGAAGCATGGTCATACGATGAAGTAAACATCTGGCAGAACTAAAGAAACTGTCCACCCTGTATCTCTTTATGCATTCAAGCAATAAACAGACAATGACAAGAAAAGCAAACAGACTGTAAAAGTGCCACTACTGCCATCAGCCATGACACTGTGTTTCATAGCTAGGTTAGCCAACAGGTGAAGGATTACAATTCTGAGATGTCTGCATTTGAAAACATGCAGTATTTAAATGCAGAACAAAAGAGAGGGGCATGCGTGGAAGACACAGCCACCCCATACAGTATGGAAGGCAATAATGATTAAAAAGCAAACAAGCCATGCCAACTATGAAAAAAAAAAAACCACCATTTAAACATTTTCATAAATTTAAAGAAGAAACACACAACACTCTTGGCAGACAGTTCTTCTCAAACACATTATAGGTCACCTTGCAATGTCTGATTTCCTCTTTAGCTAAAACATTACTTAAAGTGCACGGGATTCTTGTAGATGGCTATTAACTGAAATTAATTCAAAACAGGAACTGAACTTAGATTTGCTACCCAATTTTGTGAAACATGCTATTGAATGGAGGGCTAGAGGATACACCGGGTGTTCACAAGTTTGGGTCTGAACGAGGACTTCCTGTCAAATGACCATCAAATACAGGTGTCCCTCACTATACAAAGCTATTTTGTTCCTGAAAATCCCATCTTGGTGATGTGCACACCTAATTGCCATTACTTTAAATGACCCCCTATGTTTGTTTAAAATGTATGGAAGTTGTTAGATTTAGTTTAATAATAGCATCGGTCCTCAACGTTAACTCTAATCAGATAGATAGATAGATAGATAGATAGATAGATAGATAGATAGATAGATAGATAGATAGATAGATAGATAGATAGATAGATAGATAGATACTTTATTAATCCCAAGGGGAAATTCACATACTCCAGCAGCAGCATACTGATAAAGAACAATATTAAATTAAAAAGTGATAACAATGCAGGTATACAGACAGACCCTTCATGGAGTACTGTTTAATAGAACTGTAGGCCCACAGTTGATCACATCAACTTTCAAAGAAGTGACCCACCTGTCTTTCCTCTGGTTTTTTATTTCACTTTCTTCTTTGTAGCTATGCGTCTTTGGATGATGTGAGCAACACTAGTGACAAGTTGTCTGAACTATAGTACATGAAAGCATAAGCACACATTACTGCAGACTTGTGATTCAGCTTGGTCTCGTGTAGCAGGATGCCACGAGGACAGTCTGAATGCAGCATCAGCTGTGCGTTACCCACGTCCAGCTCTACCCCATAAATCTGGGCTACATCGAGGGGTGCTGAGAATGACTGCAGAGGTTATTGGGAGAGATGACTAAAAAGAAAGAAAATTAAAAACAAAGAAAACTTCTGATTTGGCAGTCCAAGTCACAGTGAGGCACTATAAAGATATTGCTGTTGGTAGAAAGGATTCCCCATAGCATTTATTGACACACTTCTGCTAAATGATTTGTTGGCTGAAAATCCTCAGTGTTGGTGTGTCAGAGAGGGGATGTGCAGCATTGTTCATAATGACACAGTTTTGTTTTCATTCTCTCCTTCGCTGTTACCTTCAGGTGGTTCAGAGTGTGTCTTATAACTGAGCCTGCCCTTTTAATTAGCTTTTTGATTTGGTGAGCCTCTCTGATGTTACCAATCCAGCACACCACAGTGTAGAAAATCGCACTGGCCATCAAGAGTTGTACAACATATGAAGGACGTCACTTCCTACATTAAAGGAATACAGAATATATGGTCTTCTTATATAATACGGTACTGTGGCTGTTCGTTTGTCTGTCCAGGATTTTAAATCACCTGTAGCTCGCAAACCATTTCACCTATTGACCTGAAATTTAGTACACACTAGCAAAATACCCGCGCTTCACAGCGGAGAAGTAGTGTGCTAAAGAGGTTATGTAAACATATACATGCATATACATATATACATATATATACA
Organism: Erpetoichthys calabaricus; assembly: GCF_900747795.2. Taxonomy (NCBI): domain Eukaryota; kingdom Metazoa; phylum Chordata; class Cladistia; order Polypteriformes; family Polypteridae; genus Erpetoichthys; species Erpetoichthys calabaricus. The sequence continues at coordinate 15,255,586 of NC_041409.2, read as the reverse complement.
TATCTACATATACACATATATACATATACAAATTTACATATCTACATATATATATATATATATATATATATATATATATATATATATATATATACATATGTACATATATATACACATAAATATATACATATCTACATATATATACACATATATACATATGCACATATATATATATATATAAATATAGACATACATATATACATACATACATACATTCACATATATATATATATATATATATATATATATATATATATATATATACATATCTACATATATATATATATATATATATATATATATATATATATATATATATATTCACGGCATTCGTAGTCTGAATCACAATCTGATGGGTGGTTACCTACCAGGTAATGCTTATGGTTGGCCAGCAAGTCAGCTAACATCTGCCACGGTGCCTTCTGTTGTGAGAAGCAGATCATAGAATGGTTGAAAATAGTTTACTGTCAAATAATGCAAAGAGTACGCGACACGTGTTTCGCCCTAATTCTGGGCTCATCAGGCGTACACACTCACTGCACTCCCTTACGGGAATCGAACCTTGGACGTCAGCGCTAGAGGCGAAGCACCTAAAATTGCGCCACGGCATGTGGTTCGTTTATTTGACAGCATGTAGATCAGGGTAATTACATTCACGGCATTCATAGTCTGAATCACAATCTGATTGTATGGGTGGTTACCTACCAGGTAACGCTTGTGGTTGGCCAGCAAGTCAGCTAACATCCACCACGGTGCCCTCAGTTGTGAGAAGCAGATCATAGAATGGTTGAAAATAGTTTACTGTCAAATAATGCAAAGAGTACGCGACACGTGTTTCGCCCTAATTCTGGGCTCATCAGGCATACACACTCATTGCATATAGCCAAATTCCCACGCTTCGCAGCGGTGAAGTATTTCTTTTAAATTTTAATTAAGAAGAAAAGAAAACCTTTTTAAATTGAGGGAAAATATACCAATAACAATTTGGATAAGGATCTGTTTTTTTGTGAAGCTGCCTTTACACAGCCTGTCCGCTGTTTTATAAACGAACGGCATATAAGGCCGTCCTTTCTCCTTGCTTAGCGGTTCTGAATTGTTTTATTGTCCGTTTATTACGATTGTTATAGTTATTGTGTAGGTATTTGAGACTCACTTTTCTGTTCAGGTACCCATTTCCTTTATGTAATCCGCGGATTCTCCGCTATTTTTTGTTCGTTTATTACGATTATAGTTATTTATTGATTCCCTTCTTTAGCTGACTGCCTGCTCATATAAGGCGCTCTGCTGTTTTTTTGTGAAGCAGTCTTTACACAGCTTCTCCGCTGTTTTATAAACGAACTCCATATAAGGCCATCCTTTTTCCTTTTCCTTTACGCTTTGAATTTCGAAATGAAACCTGCCTAACTTTTGTAAGTAAGCTGTAAGGAATGAGCCTGCCAAATTTCAGCCTTCCACCTACATGGGCAGTTGGAGAATTAGTGATGAGTCAGTCAGTCAGTCAGTCAGTGAGTCAGTGAGGGCTTTGCCTTTTATTAGTATAGATATACTACGTGACGTCTACATTAAAATAAGGTTTAGCAGTTAAGCTTGCTAACACATTAGACCACCTCTACATCTACAACCTGAATAGTCTCTTTGGTGTGATGAAAGTCAATAACCAGTTCCTTGGTTTTGCTGTTGTTAAGTTGCAGACAATTCTCTTTGCACTAAGCAACAACATTCTCCACCTGACTCCTCTCATCTGTTACATCCTCCTTATCAATAAACCACATAAGTACAGAATCATGTGAGAATTGATGTGACTTGGTAATATATTTATAGTCAGAGGTATACAGAGTAAAGAAAAAAGGAGACAGGACTGATCCTTGTGATGTTCACACAGTCCTTGAGTCTCACAAACTGTGGTCTGCTGGACAGATTGTCCATAATCCAGGAGACCATAGGCTCACCCACATGCATATCTCTACGTTTATCCCTTAAGGCAGTGATTCTTAACCTTTTTTGAGTCACGGACCCCTTTAAGAGTCTGATGAAAGCTATGGACCCCCTTCCCCAGAAGTATTCACATAAACATAACTTTGCATGCAATGAATATAATATACTTTTATCGAGATTTGATTGTCTCATACATATATGACATACACAAAGTATTATTAAACTTTAAAGTAAACAATCTAAAAAAACACTCCTTTTTTATGCAAAAAGAGTAATGGCCACTCATTATAATTATGAAATACATTCCACTTGTGCAAATTCAAACAGATCTACTACTACTACTACTACTACATCTACTCTAAATCAACTGTACTGGGCTGTATAGTGAATATAAATGTTAATTTTTATCTGACCCTCACGGACCCCCTAAAAACCATTCATGGACCCACTAGGGGTCCATGGACCTCAGGTTAAGAACCCCTTCCTTAAGAGATGGCTGGATGGTATTGAGGCCACTAGAGAAATGAAAAGACATAGTCCTCACAGTGCTGCCAGCTTTGCCCAGGTGAGAATAAGACTTGTGGAGCAGACAGATAATTTCATCATTCACTCCAATCTTTGTCCAACAGGCAAACTGCAGTGGGTCCAAGTGGTCCACCACAAGAGGACCAGTCTCTCTAAGTTCCCTATGTCACTGGTCCATAGTCATTAGATGAAGAGGTGTTTGCCTTCTTTGGAACAGGAACAATGCAGGATGTTTTCCACAGCAGTGGCACTTTCTGGAGCCTCAGGGACTGTAATCAGAATATAAGTTTAATATGTCACTGTGCTCTGTGCAAATATTTTAAATCTGCTTTTCTTTTCTTCTCACATGTACAGCTAACACAAAGCCAGATTTAGTACAGGGGCCCAGCATTTAGAATTGCTAGGCAAGCATCTTAAGACAAGACAAGTTAAGGACAATGTGCACTATTTCTGTGTGTTAGAGTCAGCATGAAATTGGACCTTCTTTTCCTTGTTTGGAATGGCATGTTTCACCTAAGTGGGGGGCCTGCACATGGAGAAAGAGTAGAAAGCCTTGGAACATTGCCCGGCACACCTTTGAAGCCGAAGGACGGATGGAAGATGCCGTCATCTGATCCAGAAAATCCTTCCAACGCAGAGATGAAAATGGCAGACTCTACACAAGGTCTTGTCATGGCTTCTTGTCTGTTTAGGCGTGTAAACCGTCATTAAAGAAAGCTAAGTTATTACTCCTATGTGATTTCTTACCGCCGTATCACTAAGGGAGGGGTATCGCCTTTTTATATTATATCTATATTGTTTCGGGTTATGTAACATGCCGCAATTACAAAAGAACTTATTCCAACCAGGGAGCTAATGCCCCCTGCTGGATAGAGGGATGGACTGAACAGGTGACCAGGGGTGTAGCACAGAACTCTGGGCCCTATACATAAGCAGTCTCTGTGGTACCCTTCCTCCCGAAAACAAACTTTTCATTCCATGCTTCAAGGGCCCCCCCCCCCCGCTCCACCCAGTGGGCCCTAGATAATCACTACCCTTTTTCCTACCATTGCGATGCCCATGCAGGTGATCACAACGTTGGTCAGCACTACATAACCGATTTTCAAGAATACATGTACAATAATAAAAGAAAGATAACAAATTAACTTAAACGTTATATATATATATTGTGACAGGTGGCCGGGTCCCATGCCCGGCCGGGACGCCCCTTCTGTATATGTTCCGGGGGAGCAGCTATCTCACTACCTCCCCCGGGACACTTGGTCGAAGCCTCCCTGGCTGACGATGGTGCCTCAGTTTCCCGCAGGGTTTCCTGGGAGATGGAGTTCTCCACAACCCTGTGGGAAGCTGGGGTGGCTGCAAGGGGGTGCTGCATGGAGCCAGGAACCCACCTGGACATCTCTGCAGCCCCACCCGGAAGTGAAATTAGCCACAGGTGATCAAGCACCTGGAGCACTTCCGGGTGGGCTATAAAAAGGGCCAGCATCCATCACTCAGAGGCCAGAATCGGGAGGAAGAGGACGAGGTTGCCTGGGAGGAGTGGTGGTGCCAAGGTGGAGAGAAGAAGTGCTGTTTGTGTTGTATTAAGTGCTTGTGGGACTGTGTAGTGGCTGCAGGGATTACGGGGAAGATGTGCCCTCCAGCTGAAGAAAAATAAAGAAACTGTTTATTTTACACGTGCCTCTGCGTAAGTCTGTGCCGGGTTGGGCGCTATATAGCACCTTATTACAATATATATATGTAACCATACTAGTGTTTTAAAAATTGACATCCATTAATTTTTCTCAACCCTGTTTTTCTTTTACAGGACCACCGAGATTTGGAGGCAGCATTAATAATAATAATAATAATAATAATTCATTACATTTATATAGCGCTTTTCTCAGTACTCAAAGCGCTATCCACACAGGGAACTGGGAAGTGCATTGGGTGAACTGCACTTATCAACTCTGAGAGAAGTGCTAGTTTACCTCAAAGCCCACTTATACCAAGCCCCTTTATAGTCTCTATTTATCCCATCTTGCTTGTGTTTGGAATGTTGTAGCAAACTGGGGGTTTCCTGCCCAAATCCTCTCAAAATACAAAATCCTACACTCTCAAGATAAACTGGGCTAGGAATGCAATGCATCCAAACATATTGGCAAAAATCTTTAAAAAGTGAGACGGAAAAAGTTGCCAATTAAAAACTTGCCTTTTCAACATATTCTGTTTGTGAATGAGTTAGAATTAATTGACAACATGCCATTCCACAGTGAATAGATAAATGCAGGCTGTTTTAGACAACCTCTCTATTTTTCTTTAGCATTCTTTACATTTAAATTTCATGCTAATAAGCCCCAGTATTGATTGCTGTGTTGAAAACATCCAGTTGTGAATGCTGCATGATTGATCAGTTTGACATCAAGCACATGTAGAATCAGAGGCCAGTAGTAATTAGAAGACAGGATTATAGAATTGTGCCCTTATTTGACTATTTCTAGTGATCCATAAGATATTTTTAGAACATTTTATGTCACAAACAAAAAATGCTAATCACCTTGAAAAAAAGAACAAAATCCAGTTCAATAGGTGACTATGAATTCTCATTTCAAGCCTGTTTACTATGCCAATCACATTTCAAAGCTCAGTACGGGCACAGTAATGAATGCAAAAGGTTGTTCCTAATGGCAGAGCAATAAGTGCAGTGGATTGATTGTAGCTAGAAATCAGAGATGACTTTGCTTGCACTTATCCAGAGAATAAAATAATGTGTTTTTCATCACAATGGATAATCTTCTAGCCATCAATCCCCGGGGCAATAGGGATTGCTGGTATAGAGGAGCAATCTGTCTCTGAGCAGGAAAAAAAAAGCAACGTATTTATGCTGAAGGCTAAAGTGAAGGGGGGGGGGGGGGGGGGGTGTTCGGAGAGGGGTTGTGAATATGCCTCCAACATGATGCACATTCATGGAACAGTGATATGATTCACATCAATCTAATCAAGAGAAGAGGTGTCGCCTTAGAATGATTTAATATTCAGCTTGGGTTACCCATCACATGGGAAAAAACCTTGCAACAACCTGTGCAACGGTAAAATAAAATGCCATAGTACATCAATCTTTAGACATATTGTGATGGGCTTGGCCTTGATTTTGTTGTATTTGTGTTGTTATTGTTAAGTCTATCACCTGTATGATTGTGCAATCAATACATCAAAAGCAGCATTTCAATATGGCCAAGTGTGTGTCAGTGGGTGCTTGGCTCTAGACAATGCAAAGAGAGCAACTGAGAAAAAGATGGATGGTCTTGACATTTATACTGTGGGGAACGTGAAATAATCTTGTCCTCATTATACAATGTTCATTTAGCACTTTAGGAGCTGAATAAGTATGTCATTGATTTCAATGCCAGGGTAGAAATACTGAGCCCCATTTCTTAGCACTTGTTCTAGTTACTGATACATTGCTCAAATATTGTTAGGGCATTTGAATATCTGAGGAGCATACTAAAGATGTATTTTGAAATCTCTCAAAAGCTGTCTGTACAAAATAATGCACTGACAAAGTTGATTTATTTCAGTAATTCCATTCAAAAAGTGAAACTTGTATATTAGATTCATTCATTACACACAGACTGATGTATTTCAAATGTTTATTTCTTTTAATGTTGATGATTATAACTGACAACTAATGAAAGTCCCAAATTCAGTATCTCTGAAAATTAGAATATCAATTAAGACCAATGCAAAAAAAGGATTTTTAGAAATGTTGGCCAACTGAAAGGTATGAACATGAAAAGTATGAGCATGTACAGCACTCAATATTTAGTTGGGGGTCCTTTGGCTTGGATTAGTGCAGCAATGCGGCGTGGCATGGAGTCGATCAGTCTGTGGCACTGCTCAGGTGTTATGAGAGCCCATGTTGCTCTGATAGTGGCCTTCAGCTCTTCTGAATTGTTGGGTCTGGCGTATTGCATCTTCCTCTTCACAATACCCCATAGATTTTCTATGGGGTTAAGGTCAGGCGTGTTTGCTGGCCAATCAAGAACAGGGATACCATGGTCCTTAAACCAGGTACTGGTAGATTTGGCTCTGTGTGCAGGTGCCAGGTCCTGTTGGAAAATGAAATCTGCATCTCCATAATGTTCATCAGCAGCAGGAAGCATGAAGTGCTCTAAAACTTCCTGGTAGACGGCTGCGTTGACCTTGGACTTCAGAAAACACAATGAACCAACACCAGCAGATGACATGGCACCCCAAACCATCACTGACTGCGGAAACTTTACACTGGACCTCACGCAACGTGGATTCTGTGCCTCTCCTCTCTTCCTCCAGACACTGGGACCTTGATTTCCAAAGGAAATGCAAAATTTACTTTCATCAGAGAACATAACTTTGGACCACTCAGCAGCAGTCCAAAGGCGAGACGCTTCTGATGCTGTCTCTTGTTCAAGAGTGGCTTGACACAAGGAATGCGACAGCTGAAACCCATGTCTTGCATACGTCTGTGTGTGGTGGTTCTTGAAGCACTGACTCCAGCTGCAGTCCACTCTTTGTGAATCTCCCCCACATTTTTGAATGGGTTTTGTTTCCCAATCCTCTCCAGGGTGCGGTTATCCCTATTGCTTGTACACTTTTTTCTACCACATCTTGTCCTTCCCTTCGCCTCTCTATTAATGTGCTTGGACACAGAGCTCTGTGAACAGCCAGCCTCTTTAGCAATGACCTTTTGTGTCTTGCCCTCCTTGTGCAAGGTGTCGATGGTCGTCTTTTGGACAACTGTCAAGTCAGCAGTCTTCCCCATGATTGTGTAGCCTACAGAACTAGACTGAGTGACCATTTAAAGGCTTTTGAGTTAATTAGCTGATTAGAGTGGGGCACCAGGTGTCTTCAATATTGAACCTTTTCACAATATTCTAATTTTCCGAGATACTGAATTTGGGACTTTCATTAGTTGTCAGTTATAATCATCAACATTAAAAGAAATAAACATTTGAAGTACATCAGTCTGTGTGTAATGAATGAATCTAATATATAAGCTTCACTTTTTGAATGGAATTACTGAAATAAATCAACTTTGTCATGATATTCTAATTTTATGACCAGCACCTGTATACACGAACAGGACCGGAGAAAGTACAGTCCCCTGCGGCGCTCCTGTGCTGCTGACCACAATGTCAGACCTGCAGTTCTCGAGACGCACATACTGAGGTCTGTCTGTAAGATAGTCCAGTATAGTCCATACTGGGATAGAACTAGTGCCTGTACAAGGAGTTGCATGGCTTAATTAGTGAGGAAGGGTCAAATAATTTGTGGCAATAATTTCTTTTATCACAAAACATTAAACGAAACAAACTTGCTATATTCTTGAATAGCTAGGAAGTGCATGGTGCCCACCTTTATATAGTAGCATTGAAGGTGTCACACTCAAAACACTCCTGGTCACCCCTGGGCAAAATTACCATAGAAATGTGCATACAGAATACAAAAAACAGCAGTGGCCATACTAAACATGACATCATGGGAAAGCAGAATAGGTTTTTCAGGAATGTTAAGTACACTTTGAAAAGGAAAACAAATGTCAACAATGTATACAAAATAAATAAAACTCCAAATAGGAGACACAAACGACATTCAAAAAGTTTACTAAGAGACCAGATCATAACACCTGCCGTATAAAAACCTCTGGAGGGCTGCTATACCTAACGGACACACTTTAATGCCCATATTTGTGTAATGATTGAAACTATTGTACTTAACTCTTTGGTCTTGTTCATGTTCCTTCTGAATTGCTCATACATGATCTGTTGGTAGCTGCTTACCTACTTTAAACTGCATTGCCTCTACATATATATTATGAGTTAATTCATCATACTGAGTACTAATACTAATAACATGAGAGGGGCAGTTTACCTAATGTTTTGGACACTTTTAGCAGTATACGTATATCTTTTACCTGTTTCGCAGTGATCTTATATCCTCACCTTTTAGACAGGTGGTATGTTTTTGTCAGTAACACTCCATTCAGCCCAACAAGCTTATCAAGCCCATTCATCTAATGTTTTTGAAATGACAGCGAGTCGAGTTTTGAAGATCCCTAAAGCCCTTCTCTCTACCACACAATTTATTAACTAATTTCCAGGGTCTGTTGTTACCTCTGTGAACAAAAAGACTTTCTCATAGTTTTGCCAATCTGCCCTTAACAATTTTCCATCAGTGTCCCTCCGTTCTTGTGGAATTATTTATTTTAAATTAGGGGCCAGAATCCACCATGCTCTTTCCCTACATAATTTTACACACTTCAATTGTATCACCCCTTAATCTCTGTTTGCACAAACTAAAAAGTTTCAGCTCTTTCAGTCTCTTCTCAAAGCTCATACGTCCCAGCACAGTCACTCTCCTACGGACTTTTTCTAGTGCTACTATGTCTGTTTGCGTAATATGGAGACCACAACTGTACATGGTACATCAAATGAGGCCTCACAAGTGTGTTATGCAGCTTGTTCTCCACACATTGTGCTAACACTCTGTTAGCCTTTTTAATTACTTCTGTACACTGTCTGGATGTAGAAAGTAAAAAATCCACCACGACATCCAGGTTCTTCTCATAATGGTAACTTAACTAGCTTGTTATTTATATTTTTAACGTAATCATTTCTGTATAATAAAAAGAGCAGTGAGTGTCACCAGCACACAGAGTTAAACGACACAACTTTAAGCATCACATAAGTGTGGAGAAGCTCCTCATACCAGTAGACATTGCTTGTAATGGTTAACCCAATTTTGGAACTATACATACTGCACCTTAAACTACTGTTTCTTTCAGTTTGAATCCCATTTCTTTTACTTTTAATTCTCCCTCCTTTCAGTTTTAATTCCCACTTCTCTCAGATACTATGTTTTCCACTTCTTTTAGTTTAGTGTATGATCAGCAAGGATAATATGATAAATGGTTATAAGGGTTTAAGTACACAGCATCCATTACATTCATAAGATTTCCCTTACAGAATATGAAAGAGCTGTTGTATTTTGTTAACAGGCAACCCCATAATCACTGCAATCATTAAATTCCAACCTCAGTAATAAAGAGTAAGTCGTCTAAATACCATCCATATCCCTCACAATTCACGTAAATCAGTGATCATAAAATGTGAAATACTGCACATGTAGGCCACTAATGAGCAGCTTCAGGGAGCAGACCGACGTCCAAGACTGTTGAGAAGTTGCGATTGACCCTTATTGGTCTTGTCTTTGGAGCAGTGGGAACTAAATGAGAGAACTTTTAGAGGAAGGGTGATGGGGAGAGATAAGAAGCTATCTTGATTTTAGGAGAAAGAAAATAAATATCAGAGAGGAAATGTCAGTTTCACCAAGGACAAAAACCAAAGAGCGATTCAAGACATGAGTAACTAACCAAGTATATGAAATGAGCAAAAGACAAAAAAGACTGCAATTTAGAGAAAGGCTTTACTTAAAGAAAATGAAGAACAAATAGCAAATGATCTGCCTGCCAACCTTATATAATGTGGCTACCGTACTGGCTGCAGAGGGTGGCAGCTATTTATAGGGAGAGATGGAATCAGCAGATTCCATCTACTGATTGCGATTGTAATAACAAGCCAAAGTCATATCCGGGAGGGCCGGAATTAAATAAAGACTTGGACATGAGGCAAATTTTAAATTAAGAAACACAGCCAGAGAGTGTTGCAGAAAATACTCAGGAAATAAAGAAGAGTCTAGACTCATCATTACAATTGAACTCCATCATTGATGTCCTTTATCACAACTGGCCAGTGGAGCCATGCCATGTACACAGAGCAGTACCATTTGTCATTTACGTTTACATTTAGGTTACCAATCAGCACACAGATAAATGGTATACGAGGGGCAGTCAAAAAGTTCCCAGAATTGTGATATAACAGGAGAGTGAGAGATCAGATTATGGACAATTTGTTGTGAAGGGGAGCACAGCATGTCTGTAGACCAGTTACAACAAGTCTGGATTGGTTTCGGCATGTAATATTGTTTTAATTACAGTTTGAGTTAGATGTGTGCATAGTCATTCAGCGCAATTGCGCAATCTGATCTCTCACTCTCCCACTACAGTAATCCCTCCTCGATCGCGGGGGTTGCGTTCCAGAACCCCCCGCGAAAGGTGAAAATCCGCGAAGTAGAAACCATATGTTTATATGGTTATTTTTATATTTTCATGCTTGGGTCACAGATTTGCACAGAAACACAGGAGGTTGTAGAGAGGCAGGAGCTTTATTCAAACACTGCAAACAAGCATTTGTCTCTTTTTCGAAAGTTTAAACTGTGCCCCATGACAAGACAGAGATGACAGTTCCGTCTCACAATTAAAAGAATGCAAACATATCTTCCTCTTCAAAGGAGTGCGCATCAAGAGCAGAGAATGTCAGAGAGACAAAGAGAGAATAAAAGCAAACAATCAAAAATCAATAGGGCTGTTTGGCTTTTAAATATGCGAAGCACCGCCGGACAAAGCAGTCTGCAATGAAGTGAGCAATGTGAAGGTAGTCTTTCAGCATTTTTTAGAGGAGCGTCCGTATCCTCTAGGCCAGTGTGCAAACAGCCCCTCTGCTCACACCCCCTCCGTCAGGAGCAGAGAATGTCAGAGAGAGTGAGAGAGAGAGAGAGAGAGAGAGAGTGAGAGAGACAGAGAAAAACAAACAATCAAAAATCAATATGTGCCGTTCGAGCTTTTCAGTATGCGAAGCACCATGCGGGAAGCAAGTCGCTTGACAAAGCTGCTGCACTGAAGAGAGCAATGTGAAGATAATCTTTCAGCATTTTTAGACGAGCGTCTGTATTGTCTAGGGGTGTGAACAGCCCCCCTGCTCACACCCCCTCCGTCAGGAGCAGAGAATGTCAGAGCAAGAGAGAGAGAGAGAGAAAAGTAAACAATCAAAAATCAATACGTGCTGTTTGATCTTTTAAGTATGCGAAGCACCATGCGGGAAGCATATCGCTTGACAAAACAGCCACATGTAAGCCCAGCAAGGAAGGGAGCAATGTGAAGGTAATCTTTCAGCGTTTTTTGAGGAGCGGCCGTATCCTCTTGGGGTGCAAACAGCCCTCTTGCTCACAATATATTTGAGGAATTTAAATTAATACATAATAGGCGCTCTGGTTGGGTAGCTTCTCAGCCATCTGCCAATAGCGTCCCTTGTATGAAATCAACTGGGCAAACCAACTGAGGAAGCATGTACCAGAAATTAAAAGACCCATTGTCCGCAGAAATCCGCGAACCAGCAAAAAATCTGCGATATATATTTAAATATGCTTACATATAAAATCCGCGATAGAGTGAAGCCGCGAAAGTCGTAGCGCGATATAGCAAGAGATTATTGTATATCACCGTTCTGGGAACATTTTGACTGCCCCTCATGTTCTAGCTATGTAAAGCCCCAAATCTGTTAAACATATTAAAAGTATTGGGTCCAGGAAATATGACTTTGTATATGTAAACTGTTATCAGAGAACAAAAAAAACAAAGTTAGTTATGAATGACTTCAAAAACCCAATTTAAATGTGCTGGTACAAAAGTCAGAATGTCCAACTCAAACATGCAGGCAGTACCAAGTCCATTTTTTATCTTAGAAGATTCAATAACCAGAATGCTTCACATAGCCTGTGACAACATAGAAGACATAACTCAAAGATGAATCAAAGTTGAAAAAATGAAAAGCAATTGCAACAATAGATATCTTCAACAATAACAACAGAAGAGCCTTTTTGGTTCCTTTGTTTTGATTGATCCTCAAAGTAGGACAGTTAGTAAAGGTGTATGATGCTAACCTTTATACCTTTGTAGTAAAGATATCATGCATCACACACTCCCAATAGTTCTGTCTAGGAACAGACTGGCAACCCAGCAAAGCAAACACAAAACAATGGAGGCTCCCATAATTAAAAACAAAATGGCAGAAGAAGTGTGAGAAGGTATATTTCAAAATCGATGTCTTCAAAAACATTCTAAACCAAAAAACATATTTGACTGTTTAATTCATTTACCTCTTAGCCTCTAAAGCCTATATAAAAGGAATTAAATAGATTGTTTTTTCAATTTAAAACATCTTTGAAGATGTTCTTCCACGGCACCTTTTGATTTTATTATTGGTGCTGCAGGAAGACACATTTCAATGATAACGTCTTCAAAAACATTCTAAATCAGAAAGCATTCAGACCATTTAATACCTTGACCTCTAAAACCTCCAGAATGATATCTCTTCAATTTTTAGAGGCCAAGTAAAAGGCTGAAAAATTCTAAAACATTTACGACAGACATCACATGTTTCAGTAAGCGTGAATGCACGCATTGCAATGATAAGCGTCGCAATGACAGGCTTCACAAAATTCTGTTAATAGTTATGTTAGCAAGACTTTAAAAGAAGACAAAGAAACAATATACTATTTGAATCTTAACAGAAAAATAAAACAAAACAAACCTAAATCTTTAAATTGTGGCTGGAGTGAGACCAGAAAGAAAGTGTTGCAGTATTTTAATATGTAGTCCTATGTGCAATTTTCTAAACCTGATTTATAAATAGGAAGCAGTGGCCTGTAATTACTGCAATGCACATAAAGCAGGAGCCAACCTTTAACATAACGAGTTATTTACAGTAAATGGCTCCTTTGAGCTCACTTTCTTTAATATTAGTAATAATATGTGTGAGAAATGCATGCATTTAGAATTCATAATCAAGAGTGATTCCTTTAGCCAGTGTAAACAACTGGCAGAGAGTTTACTGTTCTTTATACTCAGGGTCAATTCTACCATATAGGTTGTGACAGATGTCCAGGGACCTTGCCCCACTGGGATGCCGGAACTACGGGAGTACCGGAAGAAGGGCAGTGTTTTCCCTGGGCCACAAGGGGGCGGCACCCCGGGTTGTACGGGGGCCACTGAGATGGGAGATTAACCCTATGCTCCACCGTGGCCACCGCCAGAGGGCGCCTGGATAGCCCCTGGACATGAATATGCAGCACTTCCGCCACACTTGGGAGTGCTGCCGGAAGGAGGACTGAATTCCCTTGCAGCACTTCCGACACACCCGGAAGTGCTGCCGGATGTTAATCAGGGGCCACCTGCAACACATCCGGGGACTGAATAAAAGGGGCCGCCTCACTCCAATCAAGGAGCCGGAGTCGGGTGGGAGAAGGACGGAGCTTGCCAGTGAGGAGTTGGAGGCGGCCGAAGAAGCAGAGAAGAGTCCTAAGAGACTGTGTTTAGATGATTGTGCACTGTATGTTGTCTTGCAGGTTGTAATAAATGTGTGTTATTGAAGACTTGCTGTGTCAGCCTGTTGGTGTCCGGGTCCAACATGTCCACAAGGTGAACTAAATAGACTGCCTTGGACGACATGTTGTTGAAACCCCCCAAGTCTTTGAAATAAAATTTGTGTAACATCACACTCAAATCTCCAAATTTCTAAGTGTGACTCCCCCTTCCAGCTCCTTAATATTGTATCTGTATATCTCACTCGAAACAACAAGATGGATCCCCCAGCAATATCTGCATAGCAATTTCCCTCTCTTGGTTTGAGTGTGAAATTCTCACCTTCACCTAAGGCAGCAAAACAGTTAGAGCCAGCCTTGTTTATACCTAGCTTTTTATGGGGTGGGAAACATTAGGTAGCAAAGGAACAGTGATTTCTTGAAGGTGATGTGTTGGAAGCAGGAAAAATGGCCAAGTGTAAGGATCTCAGAGATTTGACAAGGGCCATATTCTGATGGCTCAATGACGGGGTCAGAACATCTCCAAAACAGCAGGTCTTGTGGGATGTTCCCAGTTTAGAGTCTAAGGACAATTAGTGAACTGTCAACAGGGTCACGGGCACCCAAGGCCCTTTGATGTGTATAGGGAGCGAAGGCTAGCCCATCAGGTCTGATCGTCATCTTTTTCATCTTGTAAAGCAGTGTGAGCTACATCATTTATATGAAAACATGCTATAGAAATAAATGTTGTTGATCCCAAAAAAGAGGTACTATAGCACAAAGTGCTGAAAAATGTAATGTTGGTCATGAAGGAAAGGTGTCAGAACACCCAGTGCATCACTGTTTGCTATGTATTGGGCTTCATGGCCAAAGACCGATCAGAGTGCCCATGTTAATCCCTCTCCACCACTGATAGTGCCTACAATGGGCACGTGAGCATCAAAACAGGACCATCCAGCAATGGAAGAACATAGCCAGGTCTGATGAATTACACTTTCTGTTAGATCATGTGAATGGTTGGGTGCACATTAATTGTTTATCTGGGGAAGGGGTGGCACTTGGAGAAGAAGGCAAACCAAGTGCAATGCTCTGGGCAATGTTCATCTGGTAAAGTTTGGGTCTTGGCATTTACAGTGCATCCAGAAAGTATTCACAGCACATCACTTTTTCCACATTTTGTTATGTTACAGCCTTATTCCAAAATGGATTAAATTCATTTTTTTCCTCAGAATTCTACACACAACACCCCATAATGACAATGTGAAAAAAGTTTACTTGAGGTTTTTGCAAATTTATTAAAAATAAAAAAACTGAGAAATCCCATGTACATAAGTATTCACAGCCTCTGCTCAATACTTTGCCGATGCACCTTTGGCAGCAATTACAGCCTCTAGTCTTTTTGAATATGATGCCACAAGCTTGGCACACCTATCCTTGGCCAGTTTCGCCCATTCCTCTTTGCAGCACCTCTCAAGCTCCATCAGGTTGGATGGGAAGCGTCGGTGCACAGCCATTTTAAGATCTCTCCAGAGATGTTCAATCGGATTCAAGTCTGGGCTCTGGCTGGGCCACTCAAGGACATTCACAGAGTTGTCCTGAAGCCACTCCTTTGATATCTTGGCTGTGTGCTTAGGGTCGTTGTCCTGCTGAAAGATGAACCATCACCCCAGTCTGAGGTCAAGAGCGCTCTGGAGCAGGTTTTCATCCAGGATATCTCTGTACATTGCTGCAGTCATCTTTCCCTTTATCCTGACTAGTCTCCCAGTTCCTGCCGCTGAAAAACATCCCCACAGCATGATGCTGCCACCACCATGCTTCACTGTAGGGATGGTGCCAGGTTTCCTCCAAACATGATGCCTGGCATTCACACCCAAGAGCTCAATCTTTGTCTAATCAAACCAGAGAATTTTCTTTCTTATGGTCTGAGAGTCCTTCAGGTGCCTTTTCGCAAACTCCAGGCAGGCTGCCATGTGCCTTTTACTAAGGAGTGGCTTCCGTCTGGCCACTCTACCATACAGGCCTGATTGGTGGATTGCTGCAGAGATGGTTGTTCTTCTGGAAGGTTCTCCTCTCTCCACAGAGGACCTCTGGAGCTCTGACAGAGTGACCATCGGGTTCTTGGTCACCTCCGTGACTAAGGCCCTTCTCCCCCGATCGCTCAGTTTAGATGGCCGGCCACCTCTAGGAAGAGTCCTGGTGGCTTCGAACTTCTTCCACTTACGGAAGATGGAGCCCACTGTGCTCATTGGGACCTTCAAAGCAGCAGAAATTTTTCTGTAACCTTCCCCAGATTTGTGCCTCGAGACAATCCTGTCTCAGAGGTCTACAGACAATTCCTTTGACTTCATGCTTGGTTTGTGCTCTGACATGAACTGTCAACTGTGGGACCTTATATAGACAGGTGTGTGCCTTTCCAAATCATGTCCAGTCAACTGAATTTACCACAGGTGGACTCCAATGAAGCTGCAGAAACATCTCAAGGATGATCAGGGGAAACAGGATGCACCTGAGCTCAATTTCGAGCTTCACGGCAAAGGCTGTGAATACCTATGTACATGTGCTTTCTCAATTTTTTTATTTTTAATAAATTTGCAAAAACCTCAAGTAAACTTTTTTCATGTTGTCATTATGGGGTGTTGTGTGTAGAATTCTGAGGAAAAAAATGAATTTAATCCATTTTGGAATAAGGCTGTAACATAACAAAATGTGGAAAAAGTGATGCGCTGTGAATACTTTCCAGATGCACTGTAAGTGGCTATTACTTTGACATGTACCACTCACATAAAGATTGTTGTTGGCCATGTACACCCCTTCAACGCAATGGTGTTTCCTGATTGGCGGTGGCCTCGTTCAGCAGGATAATGAGCCCTGCCACACTGCAAAAATTGTTCAGGAATGGTTTGAGAAATATGACAAAGAGGTCAAGATGTTGACTTGGCCTCCAAATTACCCAGATCTCAATCCAATTGAGCACCCTAGGAGATGTGCTGGAAAAACAGTCTTATCCATTGGGGGATCCCACCTTGCCACTTACAGGACTTAAATGGTCTGCTGCTAATATCATGGTGCCATACACCTGAGGAGACTTTCAGAGGCATTGTAGAGCCCATGTCTGGATAGGTCAGAGCTGGTTTTGGTGGCACAGGAACATCAGAATATAAGAAATTTGACAAATGAGAGGAAACCATTCAGTCCATCAAGCGCTTTAGTTAAGCAAATAGGGACCACAATAATAGTCAATGTGCTGATTGGTGTAAGAAGTATTATAAAAGCTCCTTATATTTAAGTTAAGGACTGTAAGTGCATGCATTTTACCAGTAACTCATAAACAAATTAAGAAGTAGAAATTATGCTGCAGAATAGTGCTGTGGGTGAAACAAACATCACATAGTCATTGGACTCTGGCGAATTCTCAGCTGGGGTGCTTTCTGTGTGGAGTCTCAATGTTCCCTTCAGGTTAGTGAGGGTTTCCTCACACTGTCCGTAGACACCACATTGTTAGGTTTGAGCAAGTCTGGGTGTCTGCATGCATGTACTCAGTGAAGCACTAGTGCCCTGTCCATGTTGGAACTGACTTCAGATTAAGGTATGGATTAGAATGAAAGTCACAGGAGAGGCCTTGAGACCAACTTATGTGCACATCTTTTTGGTAAACAGCTGTTTAAGAATAATTAAATGCTGTGTAAAGAATAAATCAATTTATAATACAATTATATGAAAACTCTTTTATTTTTTCCTCTTCTTACCTAGGTATGGTGGTGAAGCTTCTTAATTTAAAAATCAAAGGAAGAAAAGCTGCGCTGGTTGTTGCAAGTCTAATTTATCTTGCACTTGACTTGGACTTGAGTGTGTAAGTTTTAACACGGCAGCTAAGAAATTGAATCACGCCATCAATTTATGCCCCAACACTTAAATTGTACGTTAGGGCCTTGCACAAATTAGTAGGCTATATCCTTTGCTCTAAAAAAAGAAATCACCTTTTAACCAGAGTTATTTTTTATACCACACTGGCATCCGAAACAGCACATATGGTATCAAGTAAATGCAAAATTAATTGCTTGTGGAGTCTCTTTGCTGCTGCTGTACTTGTGATATATTAAGGCAAACACAAACATTTATTGCCTTTCATTTTTTTATCCATTTGCATATTACGCTTCTATTGAGATATTTTCATTCTGAGTCTTAAAAGAAAGAGAAAGAAAGAAAGAAAGAAAAAAAAACCTGATAGGAATTTTACAGAAAGAGCAGCTGGAACAGAGGTGAAAAATGAACACAGGCATATAAAATACATTGTCTAGCCAGGACCTTCCATGCCTTTTTCCATTACAGCTTCAGTGTGAGACTCATTAGATTTTACACCCATACTTTGACATCATATCATCTCGGGTCATCCAATTACAATTTAATACAGCACACAAGAGGTTTCCATTCTATGATAAAAAGAATGAAGGTAGATTAAGCCAAGTCCATTGAAGATGGACTTTTTTTTCTTCCCTTTTTCACATGTGCCAAATTTAATTGTGCAGTTTCAGTGGCAATCGTTTAAATAATTTCATAACCCCATTTTTTTAATGCATTTTCTTATGAGACACTTAACTCTTCTCTGTACCCATTTCTGAAAACGATTCAAATATACATGCTTTCTGTACTTTTTTCTTATACCTTTATGTGTGCTGTTAATAGAATTTAATGGGTTTATCCATCCATCCATTATCCATCCCGCTATATCCTAACTACAGGGTCATGGGGGTCTGCTGGAGCCAATCCCAGCCAACAGAGGGCGTAAGGCAGGAAACAAACCCTGGGCAGGGCGCCAGCCCACCGCAGGGCACACACACCCAACAACAATAACAACAACAATATTTATTTATATAGCACATTTTCATACAAAAAGTAGCTCAAAGTGCTTTACATAATGAAGAAAAGAAAAATAAAAGACAAAATAAGAAATTAAAATAAGGCAACATTAATTAACATAGAAAAGGAGTAAGGTCCGATGGCCAGGGTGGACAGAAAAAACAAAAAAAAACTCCAGAAAGCTGGAGAAAAAAATAAAATCTGTAGAGGTTCCAGGCCACGAGACCGCCCAGTCCCCTCTGGGCATTCTACCTAACATAAATGAAATAGACCCACACACCAAGCACACACTAGGGACAATTTAGAATTGCCAATGCACCTAATCTGCATGTCTTTGGACTGTGGGAGGAAACCGGAGTGACCGGAGGAAATCCACACAGACACGGGGGGAGACATGCAAACTCCACGCAGGGAGGACCTGGGAAGTGAACCCGGGTCTCCTAACTGTGAGGCAGCAGCACGACCCATTGTGCCACCGTGCCGCCCCAATTTAATGGGTTTGCAAAAGAAATACAAGGTGGAACCCAAAATTTCCCAGAAGTGGTCAATAGCATGGGAGTTGGGTGTAGTTATCGACTATGCCGCTAGGTATTGCATGCCTACAGTCGTGTTAATCAGTCTGCCAAGTGGCACTGTGCTGAGTTGATCAAGTGTGTATTTCAGACATTTATTCTACAGTCAGGGGTGCAACTTCAGTGATTTTTGTTTTTAATAAAAAAGCACAGCAGGTCATATTGAATATCACGACAACGATTAACACGTTTCTCGACAATAATGGACTTGTTAATAATGGCTTTTCCATTTACCAGATTGTTGATCAGGGACATTACACTGAATTACTGAGGCATCTGATGGAAAAAAAAATATCCTTAACAGTTGTACACACAAAACTGCATTTCTTACCTTGACAGTGAACCTGCACACACCCTGCTGCACCAGGACAGCACCCCTGCACACACTAAGTTATCAGTCAAAGAGTTTTTGAACAAAACAATGTGGTGGTTTCTTTACACATCACATATTTGCAAGAGGGTGGCACGGTGGCGCAGTGGGTAGCGCTGCTGCCTCGCAGTTGGGAGACCTGGGTACCTGGGTTCGCTTCCCGAGTCCTCCCTGCGTGGAGTTTGCATGTTCTCCCCGTGTCTGCGTGGGTTTCCTCCGGGCGCTCCGGTTTCGTCCCACAGTCCAAAGACATGCTGGTTAGGTGGATTGGCGATTCTAAATTGTCCCTAGTGTGTGCTTGGTGTGTGGGTGTGTTTGTGTGTGTCCTGCGGTGGGTTGGCACCCTGCCCGGGATTGGTTCTTGCCTTGTGCCCTGTGTTGGCTGGGATTGGCTCCAGCAGACCCCCGTGACCGTGTGTTTGGATTCAGCAGGTTGGAAAATGGATGGATGGATATTTGCAAGATCTCACTTCCTATGACATTGTTGTTATGTATTGTTATCTTATAACAGTTCCAGGAAGGTTTGGGTCGCCCCTCGCATCAAACAGAGTTAAGGGTACTTTTGAAAGTGGTGTGGAAGCACTGAAAACTTTACCGAGGACACAGCGATGAAACTACCTGTGTTATGAATTACCCAGTCCACGTTTAAAAAAATGCCATCAATATTGTCAAATACCCACTTTTCTTCTGCCAAAGTCTCATTTTTAACTTATCTTATCGCCATGTGCTAGTTGAATGCTAAGAATGTTCTAACTTTAGTTATATACCCACTGCTAGCGAAGAGTGAAAAGATTTTCTTGAAATTTAATTTGCATTGAAACTTAGAATTCGCTTTGAAAAAAAAAAAAACAGAAATAAATTGCATGCCATTGACAAAAAAAGAAAGATGTTTAGTCCTGTTCAAAAGCACTTACATGCTTTATGTATCTGCTGTCATTTAGAATTTAAATAAAGATCTCTATTGGAAAAAAAACTCGTCAGGAATTTAAAGAACAGGAAATTGATGTTGCTAGCTACCGTCATATGAAAACATTTGGGAACTATAGCGTCCAAGTAAAGAAAAGGATGTATAATTATAATACCCGTATCTTTACGACTTTTCTAAAGTATCCGAAATAAATATTTGGGCAACTTAGCTATTAGCCAGTTAAATGGCTTTGATGGGATGAAAGGTCTTCACTCATTTGTCAACCATCTTGAACCATACAGTCATATGAAGAAGTTTGGGAACACCTCTTAATTCTTTGGATTTTTGTTTCTCATTGGCCGAGCTTTCAAAGTAGCAACTTCCTTTTAATATATGACATGCCTTATGGAAACAGTAGGATTTCAGCAGTGACATTAAGTTTATTGGATTAACAGAAAATATGCAACATGCATCAACAAAATTGGACAGGTGCATAAATGTGGGCACCACAACAGAGATATGACATCAATACTTAGCTGAGCCTCCTTTTACTAATATAACAGCCTCTAGACGCTGTCCTCCTATAGCCTTTGATGAGTGTCTGGATTCTGGATGGAGGTATTTCTGACCATTCTTCATACAAAATCTCTCCAGTTCAGTTCAAACTTCCTTAGAAGGCTGGCTTCCTTCAACATCTGCAATAAGATGCTGCAGATGTTCTATCAAACAGTTGTGGCGAGCGCCCTCTTCTACGCAGTGGTGTGCTGGGGTGGCAGCATTAAGAGGAAAGACGCCTCACGCCTGGACAAACTGGTGAAGAAGGCAGGCTCTATTGTTGGCATGGAGCTGGACAGTTTAACATCTGTGGCAGAGCGAAGGGCGCTCAGCAGGCTCCTATCAATTATGGAGAATCCACTGCATCCACTAAATAATGTCATCTCCAAACAGAAGAGCAGCTTCAGCGACAGACTGCTGTCACTGTCCTGCTCCACAGACAGATTGAGGAGATCGTTCCTCCCCCAAACTATGCGACTCTTTAATTCCACCAGGGGGGGTAAACGTTAATATTTAACATTATACATAGTTATTGTCTGTTTTTTTTTTTTTTTTTTTTTTTTTTTTTTTTTTTTTTTTTCACCTGTATTATTATCATTCTTTAATTTAATATTATTTATTGTATCAGTATGCTGCTGCTGAAGAATGTGAATTTCCCATCGGGATTAATAAAGTATCTATCTATCTATCTATCTATCTATCTAATTTGATGGCTGCCGAGCATGGACAGCCTACTTCAAATCATCCCATAGATATTGGATGATAGTCAAGTCAGGGGACTATGACAGCCATTCCAGAACATTGTACTTCTCCCTCTGCATGAATGCCTTTGTAGATTTCGAACTGTGTTTTGGGTCATTGTCTTGTTGGAATATCCAACCCCTGTGTAATGTCAACTTTGTGACTGATGCCTGAACATTATCCTGAAGAATTTGTTGATATTGGGTTGAATTCATCTGACTCTCGACTTTAACAAGGGCCCCAGTCCCTGAACTAGCCACACAGCCCCACAGCATGATGGAACCTCCACCAAATTTGACAGTAGGTAGCAGGTGATTTTCTAGGGATGCGGTGTTCTTCCGCCATGCAAAGCGCTTTTTGTTATGACCAAATAACTCAATTTTTGTCTCATCAGTCCAAAGCACTTTGTTCCAAAATGAATCTGGCTTGTCTAAATGACCATTCGCATACAACAAGCGACTCTGTTTGTGGCATGAGTGTAGAAAGGGCTTCTTTCTCATCACCCTGCCATACAGATGTTGTTTGTGCAAATTGCGCTGAATTGTAGAACGATGTACAGATACACTATCTGCAGCAAGATGTTCTTGCAGGTCTTTGGAAGTGATGTATGGGTTGTCTGTAACCATTCTCACAATCCTGCACATATGCCGCTCCTGTATTTTTCTTGGCCTGCTAGACCTGCTGGGTTTAACAGCAACTGTGCCTGTGGCCTTCCATTTCCTGATTCCATTCCTTACAGTTGAAACTGACAGTTTAAATTTCTGAGATAGCTTTTTGTAGCCTTCCCCTAAACCATGAGACTGAACAATCTTTGTTTTCAGATCTTTTCAGAGTTGCTTTAAGGATCCCATGCTGTCACTCTTCAGAGGAGAGTCAAAGGGAAGCACAACTTACAATTGACCACCTTAAATACCTTTTCTCATGATTGGACACACCTGTCTATGAAGTTCAAGGCTTAATGAGACAATCCAACCAATTTGGTGTTGCAAGTAATCAGCATTGAGCAGTGACAAGCATTTTAATCCGCAAAATTACAAGGGGACCCACATTTTTGCATAGCCAGTTTTTCACATTTGATTTTATTTCATACAACAAAATACTGCGTCACTAAAAAATCTTTGTTCGGAAAACACCGCAGTACTCAGATGTTCCTAGGAAATGAAAGACATACCACTGTTTTTTTTTTTTGTTGAAAGTAGAGTCAAATACTACTCCATCTCTGATGTCATTTCTGTGTCCATCCACCTGGACCATCCCCTTCCTGACCGGAAACCGGCCATCTTGAGTCAGTTCTGTCTATGAAGACATTTCTGCAATTGTTGTGTGATTTTCTTTTGAAAACTCAACTCTTTTTTGTTGTTTGTGTCTTATTTTATAGTGTCTTTGTATGGAAAATAAGTAGCATGTCACCTTTTAAAAACATGCACTGTGTTCCTCTGTGGTGATGTGAACAATTATCATAAACAGAATAGATTTTGTTGGTGTGCAACTAATAATATATGCATTACACAGCGGCAGAAAAGAGCGCAGGCAAACATGGAAGTATGAATGAGGCTTTAGGGAGCAATATTCTCATATAAAACAAATGGGGTGAAATTGGTTTTCCACAACAAAAAACCACAGAACATCAAAAAAAATGTTCTTGGTGAGTTTCAAATTTTGCGCTTTTGTGAAATCGCTTATAAAAATTAATTTTAGTGTCGGTTTGGCAAAAATGCATTCGAATTGAAACTTGCCTATTTCACTAATCGCTGCCTGCTGCACATATATACCACAGAAGTGTACTTACCAACAACATTAAATAAATAACATTTATCCAGGGATGAATAGTTTTTTGTCTGGTGATATTTTGTTTTTATCATTATCATTCTATCATTTGTAAAATGTTTTGCAACACATTAGAAATGAACTAATTAAATATTGCTTTCATATTAAAAAGCAATTAGTATAAAGGAGAAAGAAAGAAAGAAATTCAGCAATCAAGACTTAGTGAAACAACTATAAAACTGCTAAGTCACACATTTAGGGGTTCTGGTTAAGGACGAGGCTAATAAAGGTCTGCTATTCACTAAAGATTTTTCTGAGTTGTTTACCACTGACTAAGTTATATTTTTTCCCCATTTTTTTTACTTCCCCTGATCTGAAAACCAACAGTAGGCCTCACTCCAGATAACCAGGCCCCAGAACTCAAAGGGAAGGCTTCAGGTTGCACAGTCCCAAATAGAGACTTTTAAAAATATCACCAAATTGCCTTTGGAGCACATTACCACATACCAAGAATTACAACTGGTCTTCATGGCAATGTTCTTTAAATTTCAAGGAATTAATATATAAAGGAAATCAATCATAATACCAGGAAAAAAAGAACACAAATAATTAGTCAAAAAAGGATTTGTTTTTGCAGACACCAGTCTGAAATTCAAATCCCTAGTCGAGAAACAGTGAGACAATAATAAGACAGACAGAAAATTCACAAAGGTACTCACAGTTGTCCAAACTTCACAACTGTCAATGCTGTTCTGGAGGGCCTGACTCTTTAACACAAATAAACAGGCAGATAGAAGTTCTCTAGCTTAAGGGGACAGTTCATGGAACTAAACATTAACGTAATAACACAAAAACGGAAATACATGTGTAACAAATAAATAGATAAAACAATATCTAAAACATAACAAAAAGCATAAGATACAGAAGAGTGATATTTAAGAACTAACAAAAAGAGGCCAAAACTCTAGCTAAATCAAGTCATTAAGTTAGAATGAGATGCTTGCAATATAACATTTCACAGTGAATTAGTCCGTGTTTGGCATAGATTTAAGAAGAATGCATTCAATTGGGCTTTACTCCCAATCATTGGCCCAATGTCTGAATGGAAGGCCATGTTCTAAACACTGCTTTAGTGTGTAAGTGTGTGTTGTTATGAAAATACTGGTATAGTTTTGATATAATACTTTATCAAAGTGGCTGCTTAGTAATCGAGTCTCAACTGGATGTGGGCAAGGAGGAGGAGGAATCAAGTCATGTTGTCATGAGTTTAGATACTGTATGTCTTTGTGGAAGCGTTATACTTAGAGGACTTAAACATTATAAAAGGAGGATCTGTACAACACTTTTTTTTTTCAAAACCTGGCAGAATCTGATCAATAATATCTTAGACTAAGCATTTATATTGAGGAAGCAGATTCTCTCCCCTCTTTCTTATTCTGTTTATTTTTATTCATTTATTAATTTATCTATTTACTTTTTTTTAGTTTAAAGTTTTACTCTGCTGGGCTAGCTCTCTTTGTCATGGGGGTGGGGGTTAATTTGTTAAACTTGACTTGCTTGTATGGAATGTTATTTGATTTTAATAAAATGCAAAAAAAATAAATAAATAAAATTTTGTCTTTTGCACAGTTGTATTGAAACAGAATAGTTATCATTTTTTTTTCCATCCTGTACAAGTGAGACAATAACCAGATGTATCGGACCCAAGTGAAGTGAGTGTGTTATAGGATGAACAGTTTACAGTGAAAAGCACAAACAGTCACTTCTGCTGTCTAAGACGGAAGTGTTTCAGTCTCTGCACGGAGGGTAGGACCCCAGTTCACATCCCTGTCCAGTATTGCACTGGCAACAATTGTACAATAAAATGTTTATGTTATTATCACCTTTCACAAGCCCTGAGACCTAAATCAATCACTTACTTAATGTTTATTTCATATACTCTGTATTATGATGAGGAGTATATCACAGCACAGTCCAACTTCCATCCATCCATCCATTTTCCAACCCGCTGAATCCTAACACAGGGTCACGGGGGTCTGCTGGAGCCAATCCCAGCCAACACAGGGCACAAGGCAGGAAGCAATCCCGGGCAGGGTGCCAACCCACCGCAGGACACACACAAACACACCAAGCACACACTAGGGCCAATTTAGAATCGCCAATCCACCTGACCTGCATGTCTTTGGACTGTGGGAGGAAACCGGAGCGCCCGGAGGAAACCCACGCAGACACGGGGAGAACATGCAAACTCCACGCAGGGAGGACCCGGGAAGCGAACCCGGGTCTCCTAACTGCGAGGCAGCAGCGCTACCACTGCGCCACCGTGCCGCCACAGTCCAACTTAAATGGCAAAAACATCACACTCCAATATATATATATATATAGAGAGAGAGAAAAGCTAAATAATACTAAAATAAGGAAACACAACTTTTTTTTATAACCCAATAAAGACATTATCATGTACAAAAATAATATAGTCTGTTATTTTTAGTAACACATTTATGATTTTATGCCAGTCCTACAACATTAGGGTGTGCAGGCAGACATATCTCATTGCACTGTGCATGTAACTCATCATTTAAATGAGCGGACGTGCAGCAATCTCACAGAACAGTCTGTCTCAATCTAGCAATCCAGCAGGACTCCAGAAGTCCCTGTCTGGGATTGTTGGCTGCTCATTAAAGTCGAAGATATCAGTAGCTCACCCCAGAGGTAAAGGGCCCCCTGTGGCCAGTAGTCATACATCAGGAGCTGTTTGTCCTGTGAAGCCCGTCTTCCACTACGTCTCCATTACTAACATACTCCACCCTGGGTGGCCCATCCAATGCCTCCCGTAAGAAAGGAGGCGTTCATATTCTTGCAAGGCTTCACATCTCAGACCTGCCCTTTGGGTATCAAAAAAATACCCTCGGCACCAAAGCCTTGTTCTTGAGCTATGGTCTCATTCCCTGACATTTTACATCAACTCAGTGAAAGTATATTTCCAGTGTTAATGTTACCAAGCCTACAGTAATGAGAGTGTCATGTACTTGAAAATGAATTGCGCTAGTATCTCTCAGTAAGGGTGTGTGAATATTTATCAATATGAATCGGCATCTACAGTATATGTGCTTTATTGCTTATTGTGCGTTGCAAAGGAAAAAAGTGAAAGTGACTTTGCAGCACTTTAATTGTGCCCTGTAGTAGTTTCCATAGCAACAGAGAAAGACTTGACCCATAAAACAGCAAATATCTGCTGCTTTCTATTGACTTTTAATGGCTATTTTTTGTATATGTGTGTATTTTCCAGCCATCTAGCACTAAGAGAAGCATACTTCTGTTTTTCTAAAGCTGAATTACTGGAAATTTCACCTTCAAATCTCAGGACTTTAATAAACAGCAAGGGAATCAGTGACATTTGCTTTCCCCTCTCAGGTGCAAAGATCAGCCATTATTTAAGAGACATCACTTAGAAGACACTTTACAGTGGAAAAAACTGCTTTCATTTTCCATATGTCATGTTCTATTATTTATCTCGGAGCAATTTGTTTATCTACAAGATTCCCTGGAAAAGAATGGTGGGATTGATCTGCCAAAATCTCCATATCTCCTATGATGCTTTTGTTCCTTATGTTAGGTAACGTTGTTCTTAATGACCCAGTGAATTGCTTTGTGATAATGTTCACCATGAAAGTCACGATATAAAATAATGACGTATTCATTTCATATGTCAGAAAACACAAAAGGAAGAAAAGCCAGAGTGAAAAATTGGGCAGTACAGAATTAGTAATGTACAATATAAGGATAAAAAATGTGTACTTCACAATAATCAATACAGACAAAGTGGGATCTCAGTTTGGATTTTAGTCCTGTGATTGAACGAGATTCACAACCAAATCAAAATGATACATTTTTTAATGTTTTGCTCTTCCTCGTAATCTCTTCTGCAGTGTTTTCTGAGGTTGTTTGTGGTCCTCAAAGTATAAAACTGAAGTATTATACTACAATGAACTTTTATATGTGTTACTGATATTTATTTAGTGTTACAACTCTTCATTTATTTGTTGTTAAAATTGGAATTTTAAAAATTGCAAGGGGGTTAGCAGTAGGCATGATGTTGCCATGGGCTAGAGCAAACTAATTTGGAAAACGGTGGAGGGAATTAATCAAAGAAACCTTCATGAAAGAGAGACCTGCAGCAAAGATACAAGCGTGAGAAGACACTGGCACTTAACTGATCCATGCATAGTGCCCAAAAGTTAAGCTTCCATGGTTAACAGCACCAAAAAGAAAGTGTGGATGACAAGGAGTCTGGGGAAGTTAGCAGATGCTAAATAACAAAGAGGAAAGCCATGGAGGGCTTGCAGAAGGCCAGACGACCTCTTGGCAGATAAGTGGCAGCAACAGGCTGGTAATGCAAAGTTGAAGTGAGGAGAATTTGTCAGTAGACACCCTCCTCCTGCCCATCTGCCAATCACAACTCTCACATGAAACATTAATAAAAGAACAATCACTTTGTAACAAATGCTACAGCTGTGTGGTTTTTCATCTTCAAGCAGGATGTCCAAGTTCCTCCTGTTGGAATGGGCAGTCAAGGAGCTGCCGTGCTTCTTTCATTGTGAATCCCAAATTCTGATTTTTAGGTCCACTGTCAATTGCACATACATCCTTCCAGCATACCTACAGGAAAGTACATGAAAAAATAAAGTTCTGCAAAACTGTTAAACATTGAGCTCAGCTACCTTCAAAACTACAAGCCCCCAGCTACATGAAGACACAATCCAGCAGCTGGTCAAAATTGGGTAAAACATAAGTGCAATTATTATTATTAAATAAATAAATCAATGACCGAAATAAGCAGATTGACCTCATAGCAAGACCACTCACTGACACAAATATTATTTAACAATAAGATAAAGTCCAGAACAATATTGTAATGCACAATATGCACAGAATTAAAAGAGTCAAAACTGGCAAACAGATCCAAATGTTTTATTGTTGTGTCAAAAAAGATCAAAAAGGTAGTTCCATCTAGGATTAAGAGATGACATAAACTACTAGAACGTGATGACCACTAAAATGCAGGAGTCCCAGTTTAAATTTGTGACAAACCTGAATGAAACAGAGACACTGGTCCATTACTATTACTATAAATAATAAATAAATCCAGGGTAGACATTTATTAACAATAATGTGCTGCATTTGTTATGAGTACTAATGAGACCAGAGATGTTGGGAGCTACTTTCTTAATGGTCTTATTCTATCCTATGAAGTAAGAAGTGACTGAGGGAGAGCTGGTTTAAAATCACCTCATTCAAGAGTTCTTATCAAGTGTGGCAGCTGGTTAAGAGTTGGGATCAAAATTCTCTGGTGGGTGGAAATGTCCTGGGTCACAAGAGACAGAGGATGTAAGAAGTAAGGTCTTGATCAAGCAATTAAGAAATGGGCAAGGCAAACATAAGCTTGCAGAGGTGGGCACAAAAAGGCAGACATTTTTGTTTTGTAACTTGAATTATTTTTATTTTCCCTCCCTTGGTTATGTTTTTAAAAACTCCATCATATTTTTGCTCCTTCATTTGCTCCGCTATAAAATTCAGCTCTCTGTACGAGATTCAGACCTGGAACAGTACTGGCCTTGGTCTCAAAGTGTTTGGTATTCTGGCTAATGACTCATAGCTTCCAACTTCTTGATGCAGTCTTCTGGATTTTGTACTTTAATGTAATATTTTGATATTCTAGAGAACTGTTTTGACACAGTCTCTCAAAAAACAAGCACATCTCCCGGTCCATTCTTAACATCTATGCAGTTGCTTATTAGTCACTGTGCCAGCAAGACAGTATGATGAGGATGGCTGGAATTAAAAAAACCAGGCAGAGTGAATTTGTGCTGAGGTTCAGCTGAGCCATTTGAGTATCCGTGACTGGAATAACAGAAGAGTGTCAGTCTCATATAAATGTTTGTATCTAAAACACCATAAAATATTATGTTTAATTTTAAGCTCTCCATTGAAAAGCAGATTTCCAAATATAAGTATAACACATATTCTATCTCAGGTATGCAATGGTCACAGCATCAAACTCACTAAAACTCACTAAATTTTGAGCAGATTGCCAATAAAAAGGTAAAAAAGAATTTACAGACAATCTATGGAGGTCTAGCCTGATGTCCCTGGACAAAAGATTGTGGCAGGGGATTAAATCTGTGACAGATTACAAAACAGTTTCTTACCCCTGTGATGATAGCTTCAACTTCCTGAATGACCTAAATAAGTACTTTGGACGGTTTGAAGCATTGAATGATACATCACCAGTGAAGGCCACCCCTCATCCTGATGAGAAGGCACTGTGTCTGGAACCGGATAATGTTCTACGGACTTTGAGGAGAATTAATCCAAGGAAAGCTGCGGGACCAGACCAGATACCAGGTTGTGTACTCAAAGGATGTGCGGTGCAGCTGACACATGTCCTTACAGATATATTTAACATCTCTCTGTGTCAGGCTGTTTTGCCATCTTGCTTTAAAATCTCAGAAATCATTCCAGTTCCGAAAAAACCCATAGTCACAACCATGAATGACTATCGCCCTGTAGCCTTAACATCAATAGTGATGAAATGTTTCGAGAGGCTGATCAAGGACCACATTACTTCTGTCCTACCCTCCTCATTTGACCCACTTCAATTCGCCTTCCGCTCCAACCGTGCCACAGAGGATGCCATATCTATTGCACTCCAGTTTTCATTGGAACATCTGGAGAATAGAGACGCTATGGTCCGCATGCTGTTTGTTGATTTTAGTTCGGCTTTTAATACCATCATCCCTCAGAATTTGATCAGCAAACTGGGCCCATTGGGACTGGGCATACCTCTGCAAAACTGGATATTGGACTTTCTAATGGATAGGCCACAGTACGTACGGGTAGGAAAGAATAAATCAGATACCATCTTCTTGAGCACAGGTTCTCCACAGGGGTGTGTTCTAAGTCCTCTCCTCTTCATGCTCATGACCCACGATTGTTGTGCCAAGTTCAGCACAAACCAAATTATTAAGTATGCGGACGACACAACAGTGGTGGGTCTCATTCGAGGTGACGGGGAGGGGGATTACAGAGAGGCGGTGAAGTGATTTGTGGAATGGTGTGATAAAAACAATCTGATACTGAATGTTGAAAAAACAAAAGAACTGGTGATCGACTTCAGGAAGAAACAGCTGATACACATCCCGGTCTACATTAAGAACACTGCTGTGGAAATTGTGCAGTCTGCTAAGTTCCTGGGAGTTAATGTGACGAACAACCTCACCTGGTCCCTGCACACCTCCTCCGTCATCAAGAAAGCTCACCAGCGCTTGATCTTTCTGCGGAGGCTAAAGAGGGCCCATCTCAGTAAGTCAGTCCTCACCACTTTTTACAGAGGGACCATAGAGAGCGTGCTAACCAGCAGCAGCTCTCTGTGGCAGGAGAGCTGCAGCGCTTCGGACTGGAAAGCACTGAGGAAAGTGGTGAGGGCTGCGGAAAGTATCATTGGAGCCCTATTGCCAAATGTACAAGATTTGGCAAAACAACGCTGTCTGGCCAGAGCTGTGCGGATTTCTAGAGACCCAACTTATCCTGCCTCTGAACTCTTTTCCCTCATGCCCTCAAGCAGAAGGTACCGCAGCCTGAAATGTAGAACTACCACGTTTAAAAACAGTTTTTTTCCTACTGCCGTTCGTCTTTTAAACGAAGCATTCTAGTATTTTATTGTAGGCTGATTTTAACTATGTGTTTTTATTAATGTCTTGTGCATCGTATTTTCGTTCTGCAGCACATCTTGGATGTTCTGCTGAATGACAAATAAAATTGAATTGAATTGAATTGAATTGAAAACTGTAGACCATCTCTTGCCTAGAAGTAATTCCAAAGCAAACATAATTGACACCGAAAAAGGGCATTCCATGCAGAGATATTGTGTACTGGGAGTTCAGTAGATGAGGATTAGAAGAGCTCAGCTGGTGAGAGATATAACAACATTTATGTATATACTGTATAAACGTTTCAAAGTGCTTTACAAGTAGTAAAACAAAAGAGGTATAAAAGATGTGAAATTCAAGAGTCCCTAGTGTATAAATCTCTAATAGATAACAATGGAAAACGTATTGTTTGATTTGTAAGACAGT
Organism: Erpetoichthys calabaricus; assembly: GCF_900747795.2. Lineage (NCBI taxonomy): Eukaryota > Metazoa > Chordata > Cladistia > Polypteriformes > Polypteridae > Erpetoichthys > Erpetoichthys calabaricus. The sequence goes on along the minus strand of NC_041409.2, from coordinate 15,224,008 downwards.
ACATGCTAAAGAGGAACAGGAATGCAAAAAAGTACAGCTGGTGAGGAACCTCATGAGGTTCCTAGGCAAGTAGACTACCCAGCCCCATTGGGTGAAGAAAGGCTAGAAGTGGTAAAGCAGGTACAGAAGGTGTTAATAGAATTTTTGAACATGGTGTGGGTAAAAACATCAAACTGCTTATAGGTTAGTCATTAACCAATTTGTTGTGAAAACTAGCACACAAAATAGTGAAAGAGGTGTAAGGCTTTTAAAAGACCAACACAGCTAAAGATAGGCCTCAACCCAGGCATCCTGATCCCAAACTCCATAATCAGGTTTCAGCATGAAGAGGCCCTTAAAAGTACAACAATATTTTAAATGTCTGAACATACATTAAAAGAGAAAGAAAACTGATAAACCTCTGGCTTGAGACACAAATGCAATACAGAATCTTCATAAAAGAAGAAATGTATTTGATTTTAACAAAAGAAGAATAAAAATAGGCAAAAAAGACTACAAGGTTTGCATAAAAAAGGCAATCCATAGAAAACTAGTACAGATCTATAATCCAAGAACCAAAGCCAAAAGTCTAGAAAACTGAAAAATTAATACAATAATATTCAGTTTTTGAATTTCATTGATCCATTCCCCAGGCTGCTGTTGGTCATTCAGTAGTGATGTCATAGTGTTCCCATACTTCTTTAAGTCTCACCCATAAAACACAAGAGATGAAAGAAAATAGAATACACACACAACAAATAAATACTAAATAATCTATATAACACAACAATAATGTCTCCAAGATATCTAATTGATCAATTTGGCTTTGATCTTATTGATCACTTTTGCTGTGGTTGTCATAGGTGATTGAGACATGAAGCGCTGGGTAAAGGAGGTTGATACACACTAATATACTAAGGAAAGTCACCTTCAACTATGTGAAGTATTCACAAGAATACAAATGATGTTTGCACACTGGATAATGAAAGCCCATCTACCTTTGCTGGTAGTCAAACAGTGGGCAGGAGCCAAGCAATGCACCTTGGAATGACAAAAGTTTTGAGAAGCAGGCTTCACGGGAATGTAATCGATGCAGGAGCTACCTTCAAACATTGGAAGTAGTAACAAGAATACGAATGATGTTTTCACACTGGGTAATGGTGGCCCACCTACCATTGCTGGTAGTCAGAAAGCAGACAGGAGCCGAACAATACGCCTGGAAATAACAGAGTCTGAGAAGCAAGACTTACGAAAATGTGATCGAGACAGGGGGTGCCAGCCAAGACAGTTACACACTTTTAAAAATATTGTCTCTTTAATGGCACTTTATTGTGTTGTGTGGTTACTCATTCATTGACAAAGAGCCAATTAGTTTTATGAAGGTTCTTTGGGCTTTGAAAAGGTTCTGAATATGTGGGGTAAAAAAATCACATCTTTAATGTATGGCAGGCTGAAGGATACTAAAAGATCCAGAAAATCTGAACTTCACCTGCGTTATTGTATTCAGCAAGAGTCTAGTGAAAAATTGTGAACTCACTGTTATTTCACAAATCTGTAATCACCTATTCACGGTTATTTATGGAGCCTGTTACAGATCTAAATAAATAAAGGTTCCTTATGGAAACTTCCTTCATGTGAATGTTTTTATTACCAAAAATGATTCCCCCATGGCATTGCTCAGAAGAAAAAAGTAGGCACCTTTATTTGTAAAAGTATACACACATAAGGCACACCATTTCAAATTACACATTTTTTTTATTTAGTCTATTACCTGTCTTTAACAGATAATGCAACTAGAATATCAATATTTTGAAAATGTTCATAATACCAAAAAGAAGAACGTTAATAATAACAAAATATATTAAATAAGCAAAAAATAAACTTAAGACAGGGCAATAACCCTGGCTGAACCATAACGTTCTTTAGGGAGGCCCATTGAGGCACAGGCTATTTGTTGTCCCTGTTGGTTTATATTATGCAATGCTGGTAGTTTTATCCTCCCTTGTGTACTTTATTTAGAGTAAAAAATGTGGGGGGGTTTGCATCTTTTGGTTTCATTGGTCCTTTTTGGAATATAGGATTGCTCAAAATCACCCCCTACAGGTTACACTTTACATAGACACAAAAATGAATTTAAATAAAGAGAAAGGGTAACTGAAAATCAGTTGGCAAAAAAGTGATTTGTGTGACGTATGACTTGCACAGCCTGGGCATCAAACATGTAGACATTGTTTTTATTTTGACTCCTTAGCTACTTATAAAAGAGAAAGAAAGAAAGAAAACTATAAGCACCCTGAGCCTTTGCTGTTGCTGTTGACAATACATAATTATATCTCTCAGGCAGGTTTACACATTTACAAAAGGATTGCGCCTGAAGAAATACTTTGAGATTACTGGGCCCAGGACCTTCATGCTGACATGTTGTCAGCGACTTTACATTTTGTTGATTGTTTAGACAGCCTCTTCCATGTTCAGTAAACTCTATTGAAACAAGACTTTAAGGAAGTATTATGTTTGAGTGCAGTAAGTAAAACAACTTGAGCAGTTTCGATATTCAATTTTAGCTGTACAACACAGCACCATTAAATTCTCAAACGGAGTGGAGACCATTCAGCTTGATCAGCTCCTATGCCAGGTAATCAGCACTCATATTTGTTCATCTTGTCGGTGTTTACCAGGCCACAATGCACTTACTGTACTGTACAGTCTGTAAGCTGCATAAAGAGGGTTTAAGAGCCTCCACTGCACTCTTAATTAGGGTACAGCACAGTTCAGAAACTTAGTGTTAAAATAAATCATTGATACTGAGGATGTCGACCCTTGGATTTCAGTGTTTATTTAGCAGGATTTATAAAGTCAAACACAAGCTCTAATAAAATGTCCAATCAATGTTCTCACTTTATAGGCAAACTTGATAGCAGCTCGCATTTGATCTAATCATAAGTTATACTCTTTAATTATGGGAATTCTGACCAACTCAAGCTCTGTTTCAGCAACTAAATTTAAAACCTTTGGTAGAATAAAGCTTTCTGTTTTAATGAACCCATCTGCTCATCTGAAATATGCAAAAAAAAAATGTGGCCGTGTGAAAGGTTTTAGAATACAGTCATTTAAAATAGACACTAAATGAAAAGAAAAACTAATGAAAAAATACAAAGGTATTAATTTGAGTACTGTGTTGCTCATATGTGACTAAAAATATTATTCAGAAATGTATATTCAAATACCTGCAGTGTGTTTGGTTTCATTCAAGTTAAGGTCACTTCCAATTAAAAAAAGAAATTATGCAGAGCTGGTATAAAGCACTGTAAATGAGCTAAAACTAGGGCAGACTAATGAGAAGCAGCAAGGCAACAGAGGACTTCAAAAAGGTCCAGGTTGGAAGTCCTGTTTTCAAATTAGACACCAAACGTGGTCTTTACAAAGAGAATAGTAAGGCATCCTCCTTAGTTTGAATCAGAGCAACTCTTGAAAGCCTAACTGAGATTAAAAATAAAAGAATAAACCAGAACAGGCGGAGGACACAAGCAAATTTTACAAGCTAGTCTGTCTTACTTAAACCGCACCATTTGTTCCTTTAGTTTTCACCACATCACTCACATTGTTCAGTAGGGAAAGTGTTAGATTACCACTTTATAAAGTCCCGGGGCATCATTTATGAAGCTTCTGTATGCACAAAAAGAGCCTCAAAATGTGCGTATACAACTCCCCATGCTAATGCTGGGATTTATAAAAGAAAACCCGATGGGTGAATGTGTGTATATTTATGGAAACTCTCACCCACTTGTACGCAACATTTTGGAGAAACTGGGAAATTGCGACACCCTTGATCAACTAGGGAAATGCAGCCAGACCTACTAAATCACGACTCGCGTGCATAATAATTCATATTGTCTAGCAATTTTTATAATGTGCATTGACCTGACAAGCATATTACACCTCAAACGTGATGAATATGATGTAAACACTGTACTCTCTGTATTTTAAGAGGACCAATGCTGCATATTGGCAATGAAAAACTTTTTTGGTTTTTCATCAATTTATATCAGCTACTTGTTGTCACTTCTCAGGGAACTGGCTGACAGGTCAGAAACATCTCAGCCAAGCTTCACTCTGTCATGCCCTCTTTTCTGGAAGCCATTAACCAACCAACAAGGCGTTACATCCAGTTTTTGGATGGTGTGGGTGCATATACAATATAACATGTTTTACCAACATGTAAAAGACAACTCTATATTAATGCTAATGTTGCAATAAAGGAATCTAGTGAGAACAAATGCTTTTGTTAACCATAATCAGTTTCATTCCATTGACATACATGTCATCAGTGATGCCAAGTGGACACTGACAATCATCAGGACTGCTCTGGCATAATGGCGCATAAAAAGGTGTCTCCAATTACAGGTGCCATTCGCAGATTGAAATTAGAGAGCGTAGATGTGTTTATTCCCCCTTCCACCACATGCACACGGTGTCGGTGGCTAACAATCCACTTCATCGCTAGAAATCAGAATTTTCTTTTTTTATCTTCTATATTTCAGGCATGGTGCAGTTGGAGCTCACGCCATATACAGCAGGAGTAACATATTGCCATTTAAGATATTTGTGCTTGTTGTGAAAACCTGCACTTAAGCAACCAAATAAATAAGAACAAGGAACATATGACATATGACAAACAAGAGGCGACCATTCAGTCCATCAAGCCTGTTTGTTTAGCTAATAGCTAAGCGGTCCTGATATCTCACCCCGATTTTTCTTAAAGGTTGTCAAGGTTTCTGTTTCAACTACATGTATCAACTGTTTGTTCCAAAGACCAAATGTTCTTTGCGTGCCTCAAATTGACAGACAAGAACTTCTGTCTCACACTTCTGGTTGCATCATGTGAGAGTCTACTCTACCAGCCAATGAAGGTCTGCAGTATTGTAATTGCATATGTATGAGGTTGATTAGCATGCTCCATATAAGGTTGTTTCAGGCAGGGTTTGAGATGCGTTCTCAAACTCACATCTACAAGAACGGGTAAATTGTGTAGAAATGTGCGTATGCCAGGTTTTATAAATCTGACTTTGTGTGTATGTGTGTGTGTACATCTATTCTTGTTTTTTTGGTGTGCCCATATTTTCATGATCAAATCCACACAAAGTTTTAAAAATGAGGCCCCTATTGAGGTTTCACAGCAAGGTCAGTACATGTGGATACCTTGACAATGAGGCACTATTTCATGTGTGCAAATTAAATGGTTTTCAACTGCTGAAAATGAACTGTTTTATCAAAAGAAGTGTACTTTCACAGACCTTGAATACACAAAAAGCAGAATAAGACACATTACACTAGAATCCAAATGAAACTCTGGGCAGCCAGACCAATCACACTAGAAGAGAGCGGATTTTCTGCTCTCTCTAAAGGCCCACTTCTGAGTTGTTTTGTGGGACCTGTGCCAATAAAACCGGAAAGCAAGTGCTCTTAGTTCAGGGGCTAGCACTAGAGTCAGCAAATCTTGGATTAATTTAAAAACAAAAACCTACTCATCAACTTCATGCATGTATTTGCAGTGCAATACCAACACAGTATTATCAGCTGGTCAATGAGATAGCTCATTAAGTGGAAATCCTGAAGAGCTGCTCTAGTACCACATTAATTGGAAAGCTTTCATATTAGTTCACTGAAACATGGAAAGAGTAACAATACAAAAATAGTCATTAGGTGATACATTTCAAAATATTATCTATCCACTATTAAGCCCATTAAATTTAATCCTGGGTTGCACCAGGAATCACCCCTGCATAAGATGCCAGTCTATTGCAAGACATTTGCATCTTTAGCCATTTAATGTCATATTTTGGATTTTTTTTCTGTTTTATTTTTTGTTTTGTTTCATTGTTTCCAGGGAGCAAAGATGTCGGTCAAATTATTAAACGTGCGGCCACATGGCCTTGTCAACTATTTTTGGACACTATATAAGGGAAACGGTAATAATAATCAAATTGTCATTGACCAAATTAGTTTAATTATTCAAACTAGCGGGCTTCACCCCCTGCTCACTTCGCTTGCGCACCCACTATCTAAAGGCTGAACACTCCTCCGTTAGAGAAAGTGATTGTATATAAAGAGATGATATATAGAAGAGTATGCAGGACGCAGGAGGAAGACAGTTTGGTCCTTAGTTATTACAGGTAGAAAATCAGTGACTTGAGTATTTCACTACAGCTGTCCATTTTAAATACCAACGAATAATAAAACGTAGTAAAAAGTAAAAGTAGAAGTAAAATACTTAAATGTAATAAAACGTAATAAAAAGTAAATATAAAATGTAATTACATTAACACATCATCAAAAACAATATTATAAATTACTTTATCCTCTGAGTTACATTCTATAAACAATATTTTTTTGCATTTCCGTTTGCATATTGTTTGAGATATTTTTCTCTTTTTCTTTTATTGGACGATTCTCTTTGTTCTTGATTTATATTCTATGCTGCTCTTTTTTGTTCATTTTCTTTTTTTTGATGATCATTATCAGCTCTAGCTGCTCTCTTTCTATCACAATCTAAAGTTTGACGTTATTCAATAGATCACTTGCCAATATAATTGACTGTGTTGAAGGACGAAATAGCACTGAGAGTGACACAGAGTGGTACGGAGAGAGGATGTGCGCAGTAGAAGTAATGATTGGGCAAGTGGTGTGGAGAGGAGTGGTCAAGGCTGAATAACACGGACACGACAGAAAACTTTTTTAATATGATAGAGAGTTTGGTTTAGGTGGTCCTGTCACATTTTTTGACACACGTTTAGGGATAAGGCTGAATTATGGTCTATTGCAAGGTTTCTTAAGATTTTTAATTGGAGGACCCAAATAAGAAAATTGGTACAATACTGGAAAACAAGAAGAGGAGTTTTACCATAGTGATAGAAAAGTTATACATAGGCAAATAATAATACGAATATACTAAAAAACAGTCATTTTGTCTTTCCATTCAAGCATATTTCTGTAAAAACTCAATTTTCCCCCAGGGCACAAATAAAGTTTTATCTATCTATCCATCTATCTATTGTGACCGTTGCTGCTCGGGGACATGGCCACCCTTCTGAAAGCCCCTCTTTAACAGTTTTCCAATGGGAAAACAAACACACTCTTAACAGCTCCTCTTTGCGGGATCAGCTGCACAGGGCTTCGAACATTTAAAAGACCGAGCCGCAGCCATCCTGAGGTCTCACTCTCCTGTCGCTCTTCCCCAGACTCCCTCTGCTCCGGCCACTGCTTCCGAGCTGCTGTAACCCCTTGATGAAGAAGGCTTTGTGTTCTTTTGAGCAGGAATTGGCGCCGATTACTCAGGTTTGACAGCTGTATCTCATGAGGCTGGACTGGCTCTGAAAGAGATTTGTGTTTGTAAAATTTTAACAATAAAACAGAAGTAAATATTACTTGTTATAGATTATTAAAAACAAATTGAAACAAATAAGTCTTTAAATTCTTCTTAAAAGAAGGCAAGGTCAAATAGAACAAAAGGTTCAGTCTCCCATTGTCCAAAATCTCATCTGTGGAACAGCCAGAAGGTTGGAGGACCTAGAGTGCAAATAACAAACAGATATGTATGCAATAAGTAAGTCTCAAAGAAAGACAGGGGCAGTATCAGCAATACATTTGTAAACTGTGGTTAACCTCTTAAAATGGACCCTCTCTTTCATAGGCAGCCAGTGCAAGGATGATGAAATTTGGGTAACATGAATGATTTTTTTTTTTGTTAAAATTTGTGTAGCCAGTGTCTTAGACATACTGTAACATCTGAATGGTCATTCCAGGGAGTCCAGCAAATAAGGAAATAAAGTAGTCAAGACGAGTTGTGACGAAAGCATTGTGGCAAGCGGCTGGGGGTGGTACCCAGCCAGGACGCCCAGAAGGACCAGAGGAGGGCTTACGCCTGCTCCAGACCATGAGGGGGCGACCGCCCTGGTGGCTTTGGGGACCACGGGAACTGAGCTCCCGTGCTCAACCCTATAGGGGCCCATGGTCACCGCCATGGGATGACCCAATGCCTGAGGACCCCTGGCCCTCAGCACTTCCGCCACACCCGGAAGTGCTGGGGGGAAGAAGACCAGGGACACCCAGAGTGCTACCGGGTGCGCAGCTGGTACTTCCGCCACACTGGGGAGTGCCGGCGGAATCTAATCGGGAGGCACCTGGAGCACGTCTGGGTGTGTATAAAAGGGGCCGCCTCCCTCCATTCGATGGTTGGAGTCGGATGGAAGTGGACGGAGCTCGGAGGAGAGGAGAGGAGAGGAGAGGAGAGAAGAGGAGAGGAGAGGACAGGACAGGACAGGACAGGACAGAGAAAGGCACTGTGAAGAGGCCTAGACTTTGGGGTGATTGGTGCTGTGGCACTGGGTTGTTTGTGTGTTTCATTTATAAATACTGTGTAAATAAACGTGTTGTGGTTCTTAAACAATGTCTACCTGTCTGTGTCCGGGCTGCTTCCCACAGCATGAACAAACTTCTCAGCTAAGCTACTATGGTTCATTTACTGAACTGATCCAAAAAATGTGGCTGTTTGCAGCTCTGTCTTTAATAGCAGCATTGAAGATATTTCGTGTTTTTTATTTATTTGTTTTATTTTTTTTTTAAGTTCAGCAAAGCATTTTGATGATTAGAACTATAATAATTGTGTGTTGTGTTTTCTGCACAGAGGTACTGCGTGCCAAGTATGAATATTTGTTGGAAGGGAAAGTTTTGCCTTACCTACAGACATTTTGCCCTTATCCACATATCACAGTGGACTGATTGTATCACCACATTTCTTTCAACTGCACATACATTTGGCACTTAATTGTGAAGTTTAGATGGCAAAACTTTGAATGACATGCTTTCAACCTAAACATAAGTGGCATACATTTGTATGATATTAAAAGGGGATGATCGAGTTCAGGGGATGGTTCTCTTTACAAAATGCTAGGTGAATAGAGAAGTAAACAACTCGAAATCCAAACGTGTGCACAAATTTTCTTTATGATCCTCATTCAGCTAGCTGTGCAGGGAGAAAGTGTTCTGGATAGGATCCATTAAAAATGCAATATGCTGAATAAACAGCAGACAGAATAAAGTCCAGAGGGGCTAGCAATTTCTGACCATGTGAATGAAAAAAGGGGAAAAGTCAAGTAACAAGAAAGGAAACATCTGTCAAACGTATTTCTTCCAGCACTCAATAAACACACAAACAGAGTGTAAAGAGTTTTAAAGCTTTCTGTAATACATTCTCAGTTGTGAGTATAAGCTTTCCATCCATCCATTATCTAAAATAATTTTTTCTAATACTTATTCCAGCAGCACTGAGTGCCTATTAGAAGCAATCTCAGATGAAGCGACAGTTCATCACAATATAAATATCTTAACATTCATACTTTTGAATAATAATAATAATAATACATTTTATTTATATAGCGCCTTTCCAATGCTCAAGGCATAAATAGCAGTGGAATTTTTTTTATAAAGCTTTGTATTAATTAGCTTAAATAACAAAGTATTACAGTTTCACAGCTTTCTAGGCAGTTGCATTACATTGCATCAGTGCCATTTGCCACTTAACATTAAAGAATAAGGTCAGTATTTTTGAAGGCAAACGTTATCTTCTCACAATCATGGCATGCATTTGTTTGCTTCAGAAGCTTGTGTTTGTAAAAAGATGTGTCTTCCGTAGTAGTTTAAAAAAGCAATGGCAGCCACTGTAATTTTTACAAATCATTTTTCACGTAACACCACAAATTTCCTGGGCAAATAAATATATACCATGATTGTAAAAAATAACTTTAAAAACAGCAAAGTTATCCTTTAAATGGCATTAACAGAGTGTTCTCTCTGGGTTCATATTCACACCAAAGAAGAGCATAATTCTGGATAGCATGCACTGCTTTTGATTTTCTACAATATATATGGTGTGTTTTTATATTTTATCCCAAAAAATCTGTTTATTTTCATGGATAACCTATGCAATATCCAAACCAAACTATATAATAACATTTTTATGGTCATTAACAGTTTTTTGTCTTCTTTCTGAAATGTGCACCTCCATCTTGCGGCAGAGAGATGGGAGAGATAAGGCTTCAGTCATTATCTGCCTATTGCGCTTTCATTCAGTCAAAAGAAAGAAAGACATATTTGAAGGGGAAAATAATGGGAAATCTAAAAACTATTATCATTATTTTTACATATGCAGCTTTGAAGTGTCTGGGACCCCAACAAATGATAAACTAATGTCAACTGCCAAATAGCAAGAGATAAAAGTTAGCATTAAATGGCAGAAAACAGTTGGTCCAATTTGGAGAATAAAAATCATCAGAACACTTGTTAACATTTGCTTTCATTTTATATTGTTGCGTTACAGTATATTTGCCAATTTGCAAGTTATTTATTTAATAATTTTATATTCCTACCTGTTTATTCCTGCTGTCGCTTCTCATTTAACTGCTCCCACTTGTGAGCGCATAGTTCTGGTGGTTGTAATTCCCAGCCGCTCCAGGGGATGGCACTGTGTCCTAATGCCTTTCCTCTTCCTTCCTTTGCAGACTGGAAGATTGGCAGATAGAACACCACTGATGTCACTTCCTGTGTCTGTACATCTGGACCCGCCTCTTCCTGCCAGAATGACTTAAAACCGGGAGATCAGCCATGCTGAATCAGTTCTGTTATAAAGTCACATATGTTAGGAACATCTCCACAATTCTGTGTTTTGTTTTGCTTTTCAGTCATTCAGTTATACAGAGATGCTAGGATGGTACCCCAAATATTTATCATAGTATTGTCTTTCTCTTACACTACATTATTCTATTTTGATGATTTTAGCGAAGACTAGACACAATTTGGAGGAGAAATAGTAAAGGAGATGTTTCCGTGCAACGGTTCCAAGTATTGTTTCAGACAAAGTTGTGATACAGAATTTGTATTATAAGTATGGGTATCCTCTTTAATAAAATCCGTGTCTGTCTCTGTCTCTGTCTCTCCCTTCCGGTGAAGTGCGCATGCGCGATATTACCGTCCGAGAAAGTTACAGGAGTTTTACAGAAATACAAACCAGTATTACTGCGAGAGGAAATTAAAGGTACACAATGCAGTGACGCATATTACAGCCACATACAAGCCAGTATTACGGTCAGAGAAAATTAAAGGCATATTACCGATGCACACGCCTGTATTACCACCAGAGAAAATGAAAGATATATTACGGATGTACAAGCCAGCAGACGTAAAAGACAGTATTAATGTCACAGAAAATTAAAGACATACAATACACGACGGCAGCCCACGAAGAACGGTCAGCTCAGCAAGTAAACATCAACAAAAGGAAGGCTGAAAGAAAGAAAAATACGACCAACAAACAGAATGAGGTCAAGGTCCCTTGCCATTTAATATAGACTGTTCCTTCTAATGTTTATGCAGTACTGTTCTAGCGCCTATTATTGTAACGGGCTAAATGACTAATATATATATATATATGTGTGTGTGTATCCTGAGAAGAATGGTATTCCGTTTAGAACTTGGCCCTGCCTTCTGCCCAGTGCAGCCATGACAGACTCCTTCTTATTCTCTCCATGACCCAATGATGCAATAAGAGGGGTCAGAAAATACTGTTCTTTTATTATGTTGTAACACCTAAAGGTACCCTTGTAGTGCATGGACAGAGAGAAATAAGTAAATACATAATACTTTATTTGTCCCCAAGAAGAAATTAAAACTTTCCTGAATCACAAGAAAAATATAAATATTATAATAAACAACGACCCCTCCAAACACACACAAGACCTTCTGACTTGGATATTAAGAGAGCTGCTGCTGTCTGAAAACATTCTTTGTAGGTGGGAATAACATTTAGTCAGATCTGCCCAGGTGTGCCAACGGTTTACACTTTAAGGCATTAACGTTTGAATAGAGCAGGTCCAGCTTATTGTGTCCACGAATGGAACATGTGGATAGGAGTTCCCTAGTTGAAGCTACAATTATTCTAGGTTCAGAATGATTCGTCATTAGAGTGTTGGTAACACACTGAATCATTTCTGTTGTTGAGTTAATAAACATTAACAAGGATGTTGTTACATATTTCCCTAGGTTGCAAAGTGGAAGAATTCTATCATTAGTACAGTATCTGGATTATGCATTTTCATATCACACAAACCCAACCAGCATTAAAATAGTGTCTAAAATAAGACATTTAAGCTGTTTATCCACAGTGCCCAAAATTCGACGGTACCTGAACTTGACATTACTCACCATGAGATGTAAGAGTTCAACCAACTTATTTAAAGCAATTGAACATTCCTCATTATTTGTAAGATCACATCTGAAAATGTTCCGCTTTCCTTTTATCCTCGCTCTGAATCTTCACCCTTTCCATCCACAGATGAGCTGATCCTCTGATAAGGTGGAACAGAGCTCCTTGGGTGGTAGTGATTGCAGTGCTACCCGCTGAGAATGGGAAAATTTAGAATATCACCCTTTACGTTCCTCAGGCTCTTTCATTCTTAGATGGTGTAGATGTAAGGCAGACTTTAGATCCTCTACGCTCACCCTGTGACACCATTAAAGTTTGCAGCTTGTCCAAAAGGCGGGTAAGATGAGCTGACGCTCATGGTTATGATGACAACAGCATATCTTCAATTTTAAAAATTCATTTAAAAATTTAAGGTGACATGTCAAATGCCAACTCACATCTAATCTTAACATTAATCTATACTAATAAAAGGCAAAGCCGTCACTGACTGACTGACTGACTGACTGACTGACTGACTGACTGACTGACTGACTCACTCACTCATCACTAATTCTCCAACTTCCCGTGTAGGTAGAAGGCTGAAATTTGGCAGGCTCATTCCTTACAGCTTACTTACAAAAGTTAGGCAGGTTTCATTTCGAAATTCTACGCGTAATGGTCATAACTGGAACCTGTTTTTTGTCCATATACTCTAATGGAGGAGGCGGAGTCACGCATCGTGTCATCACGCCTCCTACTTAATCACGTGAATTGAAAACAAGGAAGAGATTTACAGCACGAGTCAAACGCGGGAACGAAGGTAAATGACGTTAATTGTTGAGTGTCTTTTAATACTGTGTAAGCATACATATTAACACATGTGCAATTAAACATGTGCATTTACGGGGTGATTTCTCAGGCTTAAAAGCATGCCTTTTATTAAAAAGGTAAATGCAAACTGTTTTCATTCTGAAGGGCACAAACCACGTTAGATTTCAGACGTTAAACGCACAAAAATGTCGGTACACCAGATAAATAAGCGCAACATATTATCAGTTGTATTGTATGCTTACAATACATATAGAAATGTGTTAATCGTTAACTAATATTATGGGATGGTGTTTTTCGACTCGCGCCTTGATTTAAACGATTGCATGTCTTGGTGGGTTTACGTAGCTTATTGTCAATATCTTTACACCTCTTTTTAAGACTTAATTTAAAAATGTTTTCTTTTCTTCTTAATTAAAATTTAAAAGCAATACTTCACCGCTGCGAAGCCCCTCTAGCGCTGACGTCCAAGATTCGATTACCGTAAGTGAGTGCAGTGAGTGTGTACGCCTGATGAGCCAAAAATAAGGGGGAAACACGTGTTGCGTACTCTTTACATTATTTGACATTAAACTATTTTCAAAAATTCTATGATCTGCTTCTCACAACTGAAGGCACCGTGGCTGATGTTAGCTGACTTGCTGGCCAACCATAAGCGTTACCTGGTAGGTAACCATCCACTCACTTCACTCTGTTATGGGAATCGAACCTCGGACGTCAACACTAGAGGCGAAGCCCCTAAAATTGCGCCATGGCGTGTGGTTCGTTTATTTGACAGCATGTAGATCGGGGTAATTACATTCACGGCATTCGTAGTCTGATTCACAATCTGATTGTATTGCGTGGTTACCTACCAGGTAACGCTTATGGTTAGCCAGCAAGTCAGTTCGAAGTGATCACTCGAGTGAAGGCAGCTTCACAAAAAAACAGATCCTTAACAAATTGTTATTGGTATATTTTCCCTCAATTTAAAAAGGTTTTCTTTTCTTCTTAATAAAAATTTAAAAGCAGTACTTCGCCGGTGCGAAGCGCTCACTTCAGTCCCTTACGGGAATCGAACCTCGGACGTCAGCGCTAGAGGCGAAGCCCCTAAAATTGCGCCACGGCGTGTGGTTCGTTTATTTGACAGCATGTAGATCGGGGTAATTACATTCACGGCATTCGTAGTCTGATTCACAATGTGATTGTATGGGTGGTTACCTACCAGGTAACGCTTATGGTTAGCCAGCAAGTCAGCTCGAAGTGATCACTCGAGTGAAGGCACCTTCACAAAAAAACAGATCCTTAACAAATTGTTATTGGTATATTTTCCCTCAATTTAAAAAGGTTTTCTTTTCTTCTTAATAAAAATTTAAAAGCAGTACTTTGCCGGTGTGAAGCGCGTGGATTTGACCGACTGACGCATACAGACATATTCATGAGTGCAAGTACTTCGGAAAGAAAGCACCGTGTAAACCTAAAGTTTAAATTAAGTTCATAGACCTACAAAAGATTGCCATTGATTTGAGGCAAGATTGCTTTTCTCCTGTACAACTATATGTTGCATTCTTAACAGTAAGCTTGTACAGCTTGGTCATATTACAACCGGAGTGCTGAACTGACAACGTCGTATACAAACAGAACTATAACAATCGTAAAAAAAAAAAAAAAAAAAGCGAAGAACCCTTGGATTTAATAAAAAGGCTCCTTCCTTGGCGAAGCAAGGAAAAAGGAAGACTTTATATGGCGTTCGTTTATAAAACAGCGGAAAAGCTGAGTTAAGGCTGCTTCACAAAAAAACAGATCCCTAACAAATTGTTATTGGGATATTTTCCCTCAATTTAAAAAGGTTTTCTTCTTAATAAAAATTTAAAAGCAGTACTTCACGGGGATTTAGATATAGATATATATATATACTAGCAAAATACCCGCGCTTCGCAGCGGAGAAGTAGTGTGTTAAAGAGGTTATGTAAACATATACTGTATATACATATACATATATATATACATATCTACATATACATATATATACATACATATACAAATCCACATATACATGTATATATATACATATACAAACTTACACATCTACATATATATACACATGCACACACACACATATATATATATATATATATATATATATATATATATATAAATATAGACATACATATATACATAAACTAGCAAAATACCCGCGCTTCGCAGCGGAGAAGTAGTGTGTTAAAGAGGTTATGAAAAAGTAAAGGAAACATTTTAAAAATAACGTAACATGATTGTCAATGTAATTGTGTTGTCATTGTTATGAGTGTTGCTGTCATATATATATACATATACACATATATTATATATATACATATATACTTACACATATTATATATATACATATGTATATATATAATATGTATATATATAATATTATATATATATATATATCCCCTCCTTTAACCGTCACCTTATCGTGGTGGAGGGGTTTGCGTGTCCCAATGATCCTAGGAGCTCTGTTGTCCGGGGCTTTATGCCCCTGGTAGGGCCACCCAAGGCAAACTGGTCCTAGGTGAGGGATGAGACAAAGAGCGGTTAAACAAACCTCCTATGAAGAAAAACAATTTTGGACGGCGTTTTCCCTTGCCCGGACGCGGGTCACCGGGGCCCCACTCTGGAGCCAGGCCTGGAGGTGGGGCTCGATGGCGAGCGCCTGGTGGCCGGGCCTGCACCCATGGGGCTCGGCCGGGCACAGCCCGAAGAGGCAACGTGGGTCCCCCTTCCCATGGGCTCACCACCTATGGGAGGGGCCAAGGAGGTCGGGTGCAGTGTGAGTTGGGTGGTGGCCGAAGGCGGGGACCTTGGCGGTCCGATCCTCGGCTACAGAAACTGGCTCTTGGGACGTGGAATGTCACCTCTCTGAAGGGGAAGGAGCCTGAGCTAGTGCGTGAAGTTGAGAGGTTCCGGCTAGATATAGTTGGACTCACCTCGACGCACAGCTTGGATTCTGGAACCAATCTCCTTGAGAGGGGCTGGACTCTCTACCACTCTGGAGTTGCCCCCGGTGAGAGGCGCCGAGCAGGTGTGGGTATACTTATTGCCCCCCAACTTGGAGCCTGTACATTGGGGTTTACCCCGGTGGACGAGAGGGTAGCCTCCCTTCGCCTTCGGGTGGGGGGACGGGTCCTAACTGTTGTTTGTGCGTATGCACTGAACAGCAGTTCGGAGTACCCACCCTTTTTGGAGTCCCTGGAGGGGGTGCTAGAGGGCATACCTTCTGGGGACTCCCTCGTTCTGCTGGGAGACTTCAATGCTCACGTGGGCAATGACAGTGAGACCTGGAAGGGCGTGATTGGGAGGAATGGCCCCCCTGATCTGAACCCGAGCGGTGTTTTGTTATTGGACTTCTGTGCTCGTCACGGATTGTCCATAACGAACACCATGTTCAAGCATAGGGGTGTTCATATGTGCACTTGGCACCAGGACACCCTAGGCCTCAGTTCGATGATCGACTTTGTGGTCGTGTCGTCGGACTTGCGGCCACATGTCTTGGACACTCGGGTGAAGAGAGGGGCGGAGCTGTCAACTGATCACCACCTGGTGGTGAGTTGGCTTCGATGGTGGGGGAGGATGCCGGTCAGGCGTGGTAGGCCCAAACGTGTTGTGAGGGTCTGCTGGGAACGTCTGGCAGAGCCCCCTGTCAGAAGTAGCTTCAACTCCCACCTCCGGCAGAACTTCGACCACATCCCGAGGGAGGTGGGGGACATTGAGTCCGAATGGGCCATGTTCTGTGCCTCTATTGTTGAGGCAGCTGACCGGAGCTGTGGCCGTAAGGTGGTCGGTGCCTGTCGTGGCGGCAATCCCCGAACCCGCTGGTGGACACCGGCGGTGAAGGATGCCGTCAAGCTGAAGAAGGAGTCCTACAGGACCCTTTTGTCCTGTGGGACCCCGGAGGCAGCTGATAGGTACCGGCAGGCCAAGCGGAATGCGGCTTTGGTGGTTGCTGAGGCAAAAACTCGGGCGTGGGAGGAGTTTGGGGAGGCCATGGAGAATGACTTTCGGACGGCTTCGAGGAGATTCTGGTCCACCATCCGGCGTCTCAGGAAGGGGAAGCAGTGCAGTGTCAACACTGTATATGGTGGGGATGGTGCGCTGCTGACCTCGACTCGGGATGTTGTGGGTCGGTGGGGGGAATACTTCGAAGACCTCCTCAATCCCATTAACATGCCTTCCAATGAGGAAGCAGAGCCTGGGGACTCAGAGGTGGGCTCCCCCATCTCTGGGACTGAGGTCACCGAGGTGGTCAAAAAACTCCTTGGTGGTAGGGCCCCGGGGGTGGATGAGATACGCCCGGAGTTCCTCAAGGCTCTGGATGTTGTAGGACTGTCTTGGCTGACACGCCTCTGCAACATCGCATGGACATCAGGGACAGTGCCTCTGGATTGGCAGACCGGGGTGGTGGTCCCCCTCTTTAAGAAGGGGGATCGGAGGGTGTGTTCCAACTACAGAGGGATCACACTCCTCAGCCTCCCTGGAAAAGTCTATTCAGGGGTCCTGGAGAGGAGGGTCCGTCGGATAGTCGAGCCTCGGATTCAGGAGGAACAGTGTGGTTTTCGTCCTGGTCGCGGAACAGTGGACCAGCTCTATACCCTTAGCAGGGTCCTGGAGGGTGCATGGGAGTTTGCCCAACCAGTCTACATGTGTTTTGTGGACTTAGAAAAGGCATTCGACCGTGTCCCTCGGGGAATCCTGTGGGGGGTACTCCGAGAGTATGGGGTACCGGCCCCCCTGATAAGGGCTGTTCAGTCCCTGTACGATCGGTGCCAGAGCTTGGTCCGCATTGCCGGCAGTAAGTCGAACCCGTTTCCAGTGAGAGTTGGACTCCGCCAGGGCTGCCCTTTGTCACCGATTCTGTTCATATCTTTTATGGACAGAATTTCTAGGCGCAGCCAGGGTGTTGAGAGGGTCCAGTTTGGTGGGCTCAGGATTGGGTCACTGCTTTTTGCAGATGATGTTGTCCTGTTTGCTTCATCAGGCCGTGATCTTCAGCTCTCTCTGGATCGGTTCGCAGCCGAGTGTGAAGCGGCTGGGATGAGAATCAGCACCTCCAAATCCGAGACCATGGTCCTCAGCCGGAAAAGGGTGGAGTGCCCTCTCAGGGTTGGTAGCGAGATCCTGCCCCAAGTGGAGGAGTTCAAGTATCTCGGGGTCTTGTTCACGAGTGAGGGAAGAATGGAGCGTGAGATCGACAGGCGGATCGGTGCGGCATCCGCAGTAATGTGGGCATTGCATCGGTCTGTCGTGGTGAAAAAGGAGCTGAGCCGCAAGGCGAAGCTCTCAATTTACCAGTCGATCTATGTTCCTACCCTCACCTATGGTCATGAGCTATGGGTAGTGACCGAAAGAACGAGATCGCGAATACAAGCGGCTGAAATGAGTTTCCTCCGCAGGGTGTCTGGGCTTTCCCTTAAAGATAGGGTGAGAAGCTCAGTCATCCGGGAGGGGCTCAGAGTAGAGCCGCTGCTCCTCCACATCGAGAGGAGTCAGATGAGGTGGCTCGGGCATCTGATCAGGATGCCTCCTGGACGCCTCCCTGGTGAGGTGTTCCGGGCACATCCAACCGGGAGGAGGCCCCGGGGAAGACCCAGGACACGCTGGAGGGACTATGTCTCTCGACTGGCCTGGGAACGCCTTGGGATTCTGCCGGAAGAGCTAGAAGAAGTGGCCGGGGGAGAGGGAAGTCTGGGCATCTATGCTCAAGCTGCTGCCCCCGCGACCCGACCTCGGATAAGCGGGAGACAGTGGATGGATGGATGGATATATATATATATATATATATATACATACATATTATATATATATTAATATATATATATATATATATATATATATATATATATATATATATATATATATATATATATATATACATATTATATATATTATTATATATATATATATATTATATATATATGTATATATATAATATGTGTATGTATATATGTATATATATAATGTATGTGTATATGTATATATATATGACAGCAACACTCATAACAATGACAATCATGTTATGTTATTTTTAAAATGTTTCCTTTACTTTTTCATAACCTCTTTAACACACTACTTCTCCGCTGCGAAGCGCGGGTGTTTTGCTAGTGTATGTATATATGTATGTCTATATTTATATATATATATATATATATGTGCATATGTATATATATACAGTATGTGTATATATATATGTAGATATGTATATATTTATATGTATATATATGTAAATATGTATATATATATATGTAGATGTGTAAGTTTGTATATGTATGTATATATATATATGTATATGTGGATTTGTATATGTATGTATATGTAGATATGTGTATATGTAGATATGTATATATATGTTTACATAACCTCTTTAACACACTACTTCTCAGCTGCGAAGCGCAGGTATTTTGCTAGTAATTAATATTTGTTAATACAAATGTCGAAAACTCTCCATTCACAAAATAATGCCAGGTCACCCAAAAGTTTATTACTTTACGCATGCAAGTGAGGGATAAACGGGAATAACAAAGTTAAAATAAATTGGCCAAAGGGAAAAGAATTTTTTTGGCCCGCTGAACATCGTTATACATGTCTTGAACTCCGGTATACAATCCACATCCAATTAACACAAACCCCTACTGCTCTCACTTCCAGTTCAACATTCTCACTTGATCATGGCCTCCTCCTCTCACTACTGAGCATTCACCCTAATTCTCCTCACAGCTCCACACATGGCCTGCCCAATGGATTGAAAAGTCATCAACCAGTTTTCCCACCATAGAGATGTGCAGAAGAATTAACAGAAGAATCAGGAAATAAAATGATAGTCAAAACAAAGCCTGGGTCCAAACCAAATTAGTCCAGGCAATCCTCTGTCTTGTTCAAAAATCAAAGTCAAAGAACAGAACTTGTTAAGCTTGTTAACCAGAAAAACAAAAGATTCAATTGCAAAGTGTAGTCACACTATCCACAACATTGGACAAACCAGCAAGTGTTCAACAGCAACATTTAAACAGTAGATTCAGAAATTGTTCAGACTCCTTCACTTTCTGCACAATTTGCTCTGATGTAGATTTAATTTAAAGGGATATATTTGACATTTTGTCCATCAACCTACACTTAATGACCTATAAGGATGAAGTGAAAACATGTTTTCAGATTTTATTAAACAATACATTTATTAAAAATCAAAAACTGAAATCTCTCATTCATATAAGTATTTAAGTCCTTAATTGCAGTACATTGTGAAGGCCCTGTGGTAGCAATTACAGCTTAGTCAACTTGGTGAATCGCTACAAACTTTGCACACCTGAACTTAGGCAGTTTATCTCATTCTGCCCAGCACATCTTAATCTTTGTTAGACTTTTATGGACAGTGTCTGTAAACTTCCTTCCTCAGGTTTCTCCATAGATGTTCTATGGAAATTAAAGCTGGTCTACTCAAGGACATTCACAGACTTGCCCTGAAGCCACTCTAGCATTGTCTTGGCTGTATGCTTTAGGTCACTGTCACTGTAGCCCCAGTCTGAGGTCATGTGTCCTGTGCAGCAGGTTTTCCCTGTATTTGGTTGTAGTTATAGTCCTTAAGTTCTGACTAGTTTCCATTTTCCTGCTGCCGACGACCACCCCCATAGCATGATGCTATCACCACCATGCTTCACAGTAGGAAAGGTATTAGGTAGCCTGTAGTTCTGCCCAAAGTGTTCAATTTTTGTTCCCATTAGCCTAGGGAATCTTTTTTCCCTCATGTGCTCAAGCTCTTTAAATGCTGTTTGGTAAACTCCAAGCAACAACAACAATATTTATATAACATATCATACAAACAATGTAACTCAAAGTGCTTTAGAAGATATCAAAGAGAAAGTCACATGAAAAAAAAACAAGATTATACAATAATATTAAAGAACAAGTAACAAAAAAAAAAAGATGGCTGAGAGGACAGAAAAAACATAAAAACTCCAGTTAGGTTGGAGAAGAAATAAAATCTGCAGGGGTTCCAAGGCCAAAAGACACCCACTGGGCATTCTAACTAACATAAATGATCAAAACTAGTCCTCTGTTTTCAGGCTTCACATGATAGGCTTTGATGGAGCTGGTCATGATAGCTGGGGCTCCTGCCTTCATTCCATCATCTTGGGGAACTGCATGGTGCCTTGATCATGTGATGGTGGTGCAGATCACCACTACAGAAGAACCAGGAAAAGACAGCAGAGAGCAGTAGAGATTAGTAAAGATTGAGGATCACTGAAGAATATGATCATTCTGTGCCCATATAGTGTATTCGGAATACAATTAAAATGTAGCTATGAAAAATGCCAAATTAAAATAGTGACTTTTTAACGGATTTTTTTAAAATGTTCCATAGTATTCCATATTTTAGGTGCATAACAGCAAAAGGCCGCATCACCACCTCTTTTAAGCTTGGTTCTAGGAATAATAAGCGGATCACCATTCGAGGATCTGAGGTTACAACTTGGATTGTAGGGAGATGGGCATTCCAAAATATAGGATGGGGCAAGATTATTTAAGGCTTTATAAACCATTAGTAGTATTTTAAAGTCAATTCTAAATAACACAGGTAACAAAGCTACAACTGGTGAGATGAGCTCAAATTTTCTTTTTCCAGTTTAGATTCTGGCTGCTTTTGGATGCTGTTTATGGATGTGGTAAGTGAGGACATGCAGGTGATAGGTGTAACAGAACAAGATGATGAGGACAGAAGGATATGGAACAAGATGATCCGCTGTGGTGACCCCTAATGGGAGCAGCCGGAAGAAGAAGAAAGAAGATCTGTCTTAGGTAGCAGGAGTTAGCCACTCTACCATAAATGCCTGATTGATGGAGTGCTGCTGAGATGGTTCTCCCATGTCAGCAGAGGACTTCTGAAGCTCTGTTAGAGTGAATATTGAGTACTTGACCAAGGCCCTTTTTCCCCAACAGCCAGTTCTAGGAGAAGTCCAGGTGGTTCCAAACCTATTCCATTTCACAATTACTGAGGCCACTGTGCTCATGGGAACACTTAAGAACTGTTTTTATCCCCTTGCCCCGATCTATAGTTCAGCACCATATAATCGTGGAGGTTCACAGAGAGTTCTTTGGACTTCGTGGCTTAGCTTTTGTCCCGACATGCAGTGTGAATTGCTGTGTGCTCGTCTAAGTGATGTCCAGTCAATTCAGTTTATAGAAATAAAATTAGGTGATACTAATTAACATAAAATAAAAGTAAGGTCCAATAGCCAGGGAGGACAGAAAAAAAAAAAAAAACAAAACCACCAGACGGCTGGAGACAAAAAAATCAAATCTGCAGGGGTTCCAAGGCCACAAGACAGAGTTTTGCCACTAACATGTTGTATTGCATACCCTTACCCTGATGCCACACTTCAATGTTAAACTTTCTTCCCTCAAAGATGGCTAAACTGCTGTATCACAACAACACCTACCTGCGATAACCCCCCCACCCCCAAATTTTACTTAACGTCCTGAGTCAGATACTCCAACTTGAACCAAAAGTTAAGTGCCATAATTAATGAAGGGAAAGACCATGTGACTGTTTAGGAAGGGAAACTGGCAATATTGAGACAGTGAAAAACTGTGCTGAAGGAAGGAGAAAGCATTCAGAGTCACCACAAGGTTTTTAACAGTAGGTGAATGAGAGCAGTAACAAGAAAAAACATGCGAAGGGAGCAAAAGAATATCTGACTTCAAGACATTAAGTTTAATATGATTATTGTTTATCAATAAGAAAATAGTTCAGAGCCAGTTGGAGATCTGCACCAAACCTTGCGGTTTAACCCTTGTATGCATGAGACTTTCAACAAACACTATTACATGCCTAGGGTCTTTAGAGACTAGGCATATAGTTACATTTGAATCAAACCACAAATAACCATAACTGTCCAAGCTTTTATTGAAACCTCTTACCTCAACACTTTACGTCTTTTGAAACTAATGCTCAACACATACTTTCTTTTACATTTTAATATTTACATATAATTACACAATCATAGTCTGCTACTCAGAACAATAATCCCAGACTATTGCAATGTGGCTTCTACCCAATGATCACAAAAGCCTAACAATGAAGAACCTATTGGACAAACAATGTCCCTGACTATTTTCTGTTATTTAAATTCATTATTTTCCGACAGTTTGCTTTCTTTAAACAGAATACTGGGTTGTCCCCAACCCTTTGCTGTTGCCCTCTTTTTCTTTCTGATATTCCAATATTCACACACTAGGATATGAATATGCACCTGTTGCTGGTTTATAAATGATCATACTGGTAGTGCGACTTCTGGAACTCTGTCCCCGGCGACCAGGCAGCATATTATGGCAATGAAAATAAAAGCACAGTGGTGCCTACTACAAAAACATTATAAAACTAATTATTTAAACCTCCTGAGCTGTAATAAATGAGTTCTGGTGGGCTGATTTCTTTGTAATACTGAGTCTCACCTTTTATTTAAATGCCAGGTAGCCATAATTGTTCTTAGGTTTTGTAATCTCTGATATGCAATGCAGTGTTACAACTTTCCTATGGGCACTCTTGAAAGGTCATTTGTTATTTAAGGACATGGATTTTTTTAACCTGCCTAACCCAACCAGTATAGAATCAACTTTGACATTCAATACAGAATACTCTGGCTACCTCCACCCTGGTGACACCTGCTTTTCCAGTCTGATGTAATGATCTGCTTTTCAGACTCCAGTGTGTGCTCTTTTCACATGTGGCCCCTAGCAAGCCTTCCTCTCACTCTGTGCCTTCTAGTTCCCTTTTAATGCAACCCATTAGAAACCGGTCAATCTGACAAAATGTATAATGTGAATTGCACAATGTCGTTTGGAACCTTTGAAAATGTGGATTGCCATATTGGACTTGTTGTATGTCCCTTGACACACCAATCTATCTGGAAAATTTTAATGAAAAGGAAAAGTGAATGTCTCTAAAGAATATCATTGCAGTAGCTTTAATATGTGACTGATTTCCCTATTACTGTATGTATTAAATAGTCTTGATTTATTATAGCTTGACAAGTTAGCACAGTAATTTGCAAAACCCTAGGAAAATTGCATAAATAAGGCTGTTCTGAAGAAATCTGCATAACTACCACTTCACAACTGGAAATGAAAATGTGCTAAAATATAATGATAACATTTAAAGCTCTGGTAATGATGTGCATTTTTTCTAGTTGAGAATAGTCTTCACAGGGCTTCAGACTTGAACTTCAGCCTTTAGTAAGAAAAAGCAACTAAGCTCTGTTCCTATAATGGAAATAAAAAGATGGAGGAGAGGGATCAGCACATTTTTTGTCTCGATGACCACCAGTACTTGTGGACAATTACACATAAGAAAGGAACTCATTTACTGTAGTGTAATACTGGCAAATGAAAACCTCTGGGTAACACAACTCTTTTAGAAACAGAAGGAAAAATAAGTTGCCTGTCCCAAATTGCACATTTTAGTAGGAATTCCACAGAGTTTACCTTTATATTGTTATTTTGCAGAGATTTAACACATTTTTTTATGTGATTGGTTTAGTTGTTCTCTTTCCATTATGAAAAGTGTAGAGGGTGTGCCAACCACCTGACCCGACACAGACAGATGCAGGAGGCACTTATAAAAACACAAATGTTTT
Organism: Erpetoichthys calabaricus; assembly: GCF_900747795.2. Lineage (NCBI taxonomy): Eukaryota > Metazoa > Chordata > Cladistia > Polypteriformes > Polypteridae > Erpetoichthys > Erpetoichthys calabaricus. The sequence goes on along the minus strand of NC_041409.2, from coordinate 15,199,318 downwards.
TTTTTATTTTTCCTTTACCTCGTGGGAAACGCCCCGTTTCCCACAGGCACAACACAGTCCTAGTAAGCACAATCACAGCACAATACTCTTTTTTTTTTTTTTCTCTATTCTTTTCTTTCTCTTTTCTTTCTCTTTTCTTTCTCATCCACTCCTACTCAGCAAGCTTTGTCTCCCTCCTCCCGACTTTGGCTCACCAAGTACTGTCTGCTAGCTCCTTTTATATGTTACCCAGAAGTGCTCTAGATATTTGATGACCTACTTCCAGCAGCATTTCCAGGTGCGGTGAAAGGATTGCCCATACGGGCTCTGGAGCAGCTGCAGTGCTCCCCTAGCGAAGCCCACAGATCCCAACAGGGCTGTAGACAACTCCATCTCCCATGAAGCCCTGCGGGAGTCCGAGGCACCGCTGCAACCCAAGGGGGCTGCCACCTATCGTACCGGGGGAGGTATTGTTCTGCCCACGCTTGCTCCCCCGGTGCTCTCGGCGAAGATGCGTCCCGTCTACACGTGGCACCATCTACAATCTAGATTACAATCTCATGAACTGGAACAACAAGTTAGAAAATTTATGCATGGCGTAATATTCAGGTTCATTTGGGGACTTGTTAACAGATTTGAAAGTTGGTGCATTTTCCTTTTTTATTTATCAAAGAGCCAGTTATCACATTTGTGTTCATTAAACATTTATGTAACAAGTCATATTAAAGCAATGCAATTACATGAATTAGCAAGCTACATTAAATAGATGCTTTTTAACAGCACTTTATAGTATCATGTACTTAAAAAATATACCACAGATAGGCTTGTGGAGCTCAATAGCTTTCATAGACGGCAGAGTCCAAATCAATTTATGTAAAAGTAACTAAGGACTTGGAAATGAACTAGTTTATTATATATCAGGAATATCAAATCTTGACACAAATCTTAAAGATTTTAAATTTAATCTCAAAATACAAAGAAGCAAAAGTGAGTCTAGGCAAAGTAAACCATAATCCCGACTCAGTCTTTGTGTGATGTTTTGCCACTAAGCAACTCTTCCAGCATGGCATAAGCTGTAGTTCTGCTCCGCCATTGCTGTTTGAGGCACAGTTGCCCAACATATTTCCTTAAAAAATAAAACGTGCCAAATTTCAACAAAAGTGATCCACTGGAAGATGAATTGTTTATATGCAGACTGACTGACAGGCAGACATGGTCATCACATTACGTATTTTTCACATTTTATGTAAACACGCCTAAAGCAATCAGTAAGGCAATGTCAATCGGTAAGCCATATTCAAGTATTGGCCAACACCCAATACTTAGTATTTGTGATTTTCAAAATTTATAAATGTAACGTTAACAAACCAACCAATGCCTTGCTGTGCATTTTGCAATACATTTCTAGTTTTATACTGAAAACATTAGCAGCATAAAAGCATTTCATTGTTTTTGATTGTAATCAACTATATGAAATCTGTATCCAAGTCAGAGAGGAAAACTAATTAACAGCACTGGCATTTTCATTTGTTGTAAAGGTTCATGGAAATGACTCATTTGATTAATTCTTCTGATGGAGCATAATATTTAACATTATTATTCATTTTTAAACACAAAAGCTGTATGCAAGGTAACATGATATTTTCAAACAGGCTTAAAGTGGTTCAGGGTAGCAGAGGGCCAAAGCCTACCTGGGCAGCTTTGAGTATATAAGGCAAGTGAATTTCCAGGAAAATAAAAGACAGACGAGCACTGCAGCTGATTATAGAACTATTAGTGCAGCAAATTGTTCCCTAAAGAGCAAGAAACCAGAAGCAGCAGTGGTGACAATTCATATGATGAGTCAAATTATGAAAAAGCTGTTTAACTGAACGAGCTTATTGTTAAGATTACAGGCTGCAAGTTATTAGTACCAACCTGCACAGAAAAGAGAACTTTATTCAGTAATGTCTATTTGTGAGCAATCAAGTGACAATGCATTTCATATGCATAAACATGAATTTTAGTGCACAGATAGGAATTTTTGTTCTGAGGATAAATGAAAACTTTCAGAACAGTCTTAAATCTATCACATGATGGTACCAAAGCCAAGGCTTTTACTGTATGTATAGTGTAAGGTGTGACATGTTCAACCATAGTGGTCCCGATAGAAGGTTCAAATTCTTCCATAGTGTGACATGTTTTATATAAATTCAATAAAAAAAACTTCCATGGTGTAATCCAAGACTGATCAACAGCTACAAGAAATATCTGACTACAGTTACGGCTACTAAAGGTGACATAACCTGTTAGTAAGCACAGGGGCAGAATAGATTTTCACATGGGGTACTCTATAACCTTCTGTTGTATAAATGAAACAAAGTTGAAAGTTAATTTTTAAGGGGATCACACCACCATTTTAGAATCTCTATGGTCAGGTAATGGGTTGTGTAAGAGCCATTTTCCTTGTTCTATAAGATTCATGAATGTTTATTAGATGACAATGCATAAACTATGGAAGGTTCCTATAACCCCCGTGAATAGAATCGTTTTGGTATGTTCTTGCCATTTCTAATAGCTTGGAGTAAACATCACTGTTCAGTTAGTTAGTGTCAGCCTTGCCTTGTATAAGGTGTGGAGGCATACGGTTTTTAACCGTGATTGCACGTCACCGTGCCTGGGCACTTGCTTATGTGCCAACCGGCTTACGAGCCTTTAGAGTGCGTGAAGTAAATATACACTTAACAGCACTTAATTTATGTGTTGTGCCGTACGTAAAGCGTACAGAAGAAATTAAAAACCTTTAAGTAGGAAAGAAGAAATTAAGAACCTTTAAGTATAAAAATACTAAAGTCTTTCAAGAAAAGCTAAGTTTATAGAAGATTCATTTTTCCCTTTTTTTTTACCTTTTATTCTACGTGTGTAAATATTTTTTCTTTTATTCTTGTTTGGATCATTCGCTTTTAACTTTCACTAAAAACCTTTAAAACGAACTCTTGGACTCTGTGAATTTTTTTGACACGCGTCTTACCCGTGCCTGATGACACCTTATATTTTTGCAGCTACAGGTTGTTAAGAACCACCATTTTCGTCATGAAGACTCACTTATAAATTCCAGCAGAGCATCAGCAGTATTCTGGTTTATGATCCATAGCTTTCATGTATCAACTCAATTCACTGTCTTAGCATTTTGGCTCTAGTCGCATAATAACGCTCTGGAAAATGACTCCTTGCAGTTCGTGTCCAACTCGAATCACAGTTTAGCCCTCTGTGCGGATCAGAGTCTATTGAGAAACCAGTTTTATTTTTAGTTTCTTTGTCAAAAGACATGTGCATTCCCTGGTCTATACTAATTACACATTAGCAGTTAGTCTTGTGACAAAACGACAAAGAACATTCAAAGGGGTTGACTAGAGCAAAAATGTCAGGCAGTTAGCTTCCATTCTGTGGTCCGGCCAGGCAACTTCATTTGTTTCTGTCTGGCATAACAGTAACCAGAAATAACATTTTATAAAGATAAACGCAGGTTGTATCCTGACGACTGATTGGAGAATACCAGATTATCCCAGGTTTCACTGCAAAATGTCTCAGGTGGAATCGTTCTAATATAGAAATGATTGGGCCAGGAAATTAACTTGGAAGAGAGTCCTGTAAGGCAGCATTTGCATTTTGCTAAAAGCTTATTGTCATGCTGAGTGAGTCTCTTACATTGACTTTTTTTTTCAGAGTAACCTGAGGGTGTAACATGGGAGGAGGAAAGATTATTCATGCAGTCTCCATTTCCCTCCCTAAAGTGGAAGAACAGTGGCTGTAAGAGACTTGATGTCGCATCCTCATCAAGCTCTGCCTCTTCTGCCTTCCTGGGAGAGACTTGATGTCACATCCTCATCAAGCTCCACGTCTTCTGCCTTCCTGGGAGAGACTTGATGTCACATCCTCATCAAGCTCTGCCTCTTCTGCCTTCCTGGGAGAGACTTGATGTCACATCCTCATCAAGCTCCGCCTCTTCTGCCTTCCTGAGAAAGACTTGATGTCACATCCTCATCAAGCTCCGCCTCTTCGGCCTTCCTGGGATAAAACTGATTACCATCAAGCAAGAGCTGTCATTTGACCAGAAGAGCAATTCCTCCTAAATGATTCATTTCATTTATCCCTGTTGGGAATTACTATAACAATTAGTTTTGTTTTGGTTTTTTTTTTTGTTCAGCGTGCCAATTCCATAAATGGGGCGCTCCTACAAACCTTATCCTTGTCTCTTTGGTTTTGTGTTCACATCGTATAATATTTGATTGTAGTAAACACTTTGCCAAATTATATAAATAAGGATTTTTTTTTTGTATAGATTGTGTTGTTTAAAGCTATACTGTCCTATGATTTGTCACAATTAATTGATTAGTTGTGTGATTTGCCTGCTTTTCAAATTAACTATTTTCCATAAGATTCCATAAATATTCTAATCTGACCTATTGGTGATTAAGAGGAACATGAACATAAAAATTGAGCCTTCTAAAACTTGCTGCATTTATAAAGACACTGGCAAGGAATCTGGTAGTTTCACGTAATGAAGGAATCTCTACTTAGAAAGAATCGTGTATGCGTAAAGTCTTAAACCACTTATCCACATCTGGAACATTTAGTGGATTATAATTTCCTGCATTATGCTGAATAGCACAGCACATAATGAAGAAAAAAAAAGCTGTTCCCTGAGTATTATCTACACACAGAGTAGTAAATGTTTTAGCGCAATATTCTTAAATTAGTTTGACCTATTTGGGGGTTACTGGGGTTGATGACTGTCATAGCAGCACCAAACATGTAACAAACTCTGCTAATGTCATGGATGATGAGGCCATAATAGATCTGCATAAGAATATAATGCAAAGAAGCACTTTTTACTGATTGAGAAGACTTTTTATATTTTTGAATTAAAGTATTAAAATAAGAACAAATGACAGAAGCCATCTACAGTAATCCCTCCTCCATCGCGGGGGTTGCGTTCCAGAGCCACCCGCGAAATAAGAAAATCCGCGAAGTAGAAACCATATATTTATATGGTTATTTTTATATTGTCATGCTTGGGTCACAGATTTGCGCAGAAACACAGGAGGTTGTAGAGAGATAGGAACGTTATTCAAACATTGCAAACAAACATTTGTCTCTTTTTCAAAAGTTTAAACTGTGCTCCATGACAAGACAGAGATGACAGTTCAGTCTCACAATTAAAAGAATGCAAACATATCTTCCTCTTCAAAGGAGCAAATAAATCAATAGGGCTGTTTGCTTTTAAGTATGCGAAGCACCGCGGCACAAAGCTGTTGAAGGCGGCAGCTCACACCCCCTCCGTCAGGAGCAGAGAGAGACAGATAAAAAAATCAATACGCGCCCCTTTGAGCTTTTAAGTATGCGAAGCACCGTGCAGCATACTTAAAAGCTGCACACAGAAGGTAGCAACGTGAAGATAATCTTTCAACATTTTTAGACGAGCGTCCGTATCGTCTAGGTGTGCGAACAGCCCCCCTGCTCACACCCCCTACGTCAGGATCACAGATAGTCAGCGCAAGAGAGAGAGAAAGAAAAGTAAGCTGGGTAGCTACTCAGCCATCTGCCAATAGCGTCCCTTGTATGAAATCAACTGGGCAAACCAACTGAGGAAGCATGTACCAGAAATTAAAAGACCCATTGTCCTCAGAAACCCGCGAAGCAGCGAAAAATCCGCGATATATAATTAAATATGCTTACATATAAAATCCGCGATGGAGTGAAGCCGCGAAGGGCGAAGCGCGATATAGCGAGGGATTACTGTATATCAATTTCTATAGTTTCAGACACAGGGTGTGCTTCAGAGATTCTGACAGGTAAAAAAAGTGGGAAAGCTGTCCAATGGCTGACCCTGCGCTCTGATCTCCAAAGGTCATGCAAAAAGACAGTTTCCCCTCGGGGATTAACAAAGAATTAAAAAAAAAAAAATTCAATGCAACACAGTCAGTAACTTTCCCTTTTGCCTCTAGAATGAAGGAGGACACCCTGGCAAATTACTGATATCACTTCCACCCTAATCCCAGAAATCCCACCTCTTGCAGCCCCCCATCTATGTAAAATAGAAGGTGTACTGGAAGTTAGCATTCATTTTGGAACCAGCTTTGGAAATGCTTTTCAAACTTCTTCAGATGTCTCAGTCTTGATATTAACACACTCTGGCCTCATTTTAAATGTTCTTTTTTTACTTATCTATTTCTATAGAGTTTGCTCTACATTTGCATGATGTTACGATATGCAGTCTCACACATAACACAATGGGTGTGAGGCCTCCTAATAGGACCATAAAGGAAGGACAACACCTTAACCAGCTGAGGAGTCTCTCCCTAAATCCAGTTGCTAGTTGCAAACTTCATGACCTAGCAGGCTACAAACATGGGAAAGCTGTGAGTTTCACAGGAAATGTCCCAAAAAATGTCAAAGTGCCCACAAGAGGCAGGATGACTGTAACTCCTTAGCTTTTGCACAAAAGAGCCAGACAAGGAATCTTTATAAATGAAGGATTTGATTAGACTAAAAAAAAAAAAAGAATTACGCAAAAATGCTCAGAAGAACAAAAACAGACACGGGGGTTTCCTAAATGGCATTCCAAAACCAGAGTCCAAATGAGAAAACCAGGAACAAAAGAAAAATAAATCAAGAAAACCAGAAAAAATTCAAAGAAAACAGCAGTGCTCATAACTCCTTCACAAACGGAATGTACTCGTACTCCTAAGCCTTCTCTGCTCAGCTTAAATAGAGGGAGGGCTCAGGAGTGAGTGGCCCCGCCTCCTAGGGCTTCACCTGCAAAGCACAAGTAAAACCACAACATTTAAAGAGCCAATTACAATTATAAATAAAGCAGAAATGGCTTAAAATATGAAAAATAATCACTCAAAAACGACAATAAGCTCCAGTTGATACACAATAGGGGCGGCATGGTGGCGCAGTGTATAGCGCTGCTGCCTCGCAGTTGGGAGACCTGGGGACCTGGGTTCGCTTGCCAGGTCCTCCCTGTGTGGAGTTTGCATGTTCTCCTCGTGTCTGCGTGGGTTTCCTCCGGGCGCTCCGGTTTCCTCCCACAGTCCAAAGACATGCAGGTTAGGTGGATTGGCAATTCTAAATTGGCCCTAGTGTGTGCTTGGCGTGTTTGTGTGTGTCCTGCGGTGGGTTGGCACCCTGACCGGGATTGGTTACTGCCTTGTGCCCTGTGTTGGCTGGGATTGGCTCCAGCAGACCCCCATGACCCTGTGTTCGGATTCAGCGGGTTGGAAAATGGATGGATGGATGATACATAATAGACAACAAATTTTTAAAAAATCACACCTGCTTCTGTTTGTTTGTTTAATCATCGGTAAGCAACCATGTAAACAACAAAAATATTTTTAAAAGGGCAAAACTGACACAATTTTGTCATATATTGTGTACAAATACTACTAGAAATTTCTGGATGGACACTAATAGTAGAAAATGGGAGAAAAAAACAACCATATTGGAACAAAACCTGATCTATTGTGGCCATTCATAAACCGAGCTGGAGGCCTTTTTTCTGTGGCTTTTAAAAAATAAGAACCCTGCTCAGCTGTAGTACGTCAAACGGTCACTTTGTTCTTTCAGTTGTCACCATGTGTTTCTCACTTAGTTTTTACAGCATTGAAAATTTGTGTTTATTAGACCCACCATGCTAAATAAAGTCATAATGATAAATAAGCAATGTCTGACTCATAACATTTGGTGACACACCTCCACAAAGAGAATGATGCCTTAATTGGAAAGACGTTCACTTTTGTTGGTTGTCCATCACAAGGACAACGTTTGAAAACCTTAAACCAAAGATAGTGAGCAGCAGGGCAGTACAGACACACAATGCATACAGCACACAATAAACCACAGAATACAGTAACCAATAAGGTGTATGTCATTACCGTTGGTGTCATTATCGGATACCGCACAATATGACAGCTACAATTCATTTGTCAAAGGTCTTCTAACCAGAGAACCAGAGATAAAAATTAAACATCTTAACATGGGTAAGGTTTCTATGCTTTTTTGTTTTCTTATTCATATTTATATTATACATTTACATTATGAGAGCCATCTGTGAATATTGCGTGGTCTTAAAGTACAAAGGAGTGTGTGTACTCTCAGTGTCTATTGTATTCTGTTTAAATGCATTGCTTTAGAGTGGTATTTCAGAATTGAGAAACCTTTTCTGTTGATACAAGGTTCCAGTCTTCTGCTGAATTCTGAACGATGCACAAGATAAATGTCTTGTGTGACGAAAATGTGGAAAGCGTTTTAAAGAGTTTGACACTGTACAAGCAGACTTAATCTGTGTCATTCACCATCACCATGCTAGCATGACTTTCTGCTACACTACGTTTCACTTACACAGGTAAGTAATATGATTTGGTGCAACTGGCACTCAGAAAAGTGGGTGTGGGTGGGTGTAAGACTTATCTGGAGGGATGTTGGGCACAGGGGCTCCTATGATGCCCCCTTAAACTGGATTGAAAATGGATGGATGGAAACTCGGAAAGGAAAGGAACTAAATGTGTAGACCCCAACTAAGACCATATTTTAGAAAGAAATTTAGTCTTGCAGGTTTATTAATTCAGCTATTTTTCATTTATGATTAAAGTTGTTAATATTCAATTGAGGTGATAATTGCAACTGTCAGATTAATTAATAATGTATTTCACTTTATCGCACATACAGTATGAAAAATTATGCATGATTCTGATTGCTAAAATTTCCCTTAAATGACTTGGAAAGCTTTCTTTTGGTTATGTTACTCTTCATTCTTTCTTCTCTTCTAAAAATTTTGCAGAAGATATTTACACAACTAGAATATTATTACATAATACAACACTAAATATCTGTCAATAACTAGCCTTGAACCTTCATTTTTTTCATTTTTTCAATAATGTCTAACCTTCTATTATACATTTTAAAATAAACATGTAATTTGTATATCATGTCTTTTTAGCTAATTAAATTTTTATTTAGTTTCCGCTAGCAGAAGTACCCGTTTTTTCCTGGGTATATTTATATAATGGGTTATGGTAAGAAAGGAAATAATTATGTGTTTTTGAAATGTTGACTCTTTTGTCATAGCTGGCTGTCCCCACTGTCACCTACACTACTCCTCTATTAATTCCTCTACTCTCATGAGTCAAGAATTTGTTCTTTTTGTGTATTATTGGATTCCATAATTGCAGTAACTCCTTGTTGGGTTGGAACTGTTAATGCTACTTCTGAATATTTTCTAGTTGAGTGGGGTTTCACAAATATATACAATGTATTTAATGCTACATTAATTAACTGGATGGCTTGTTGAATAATTGAATAAATGGGCCACGGACTGGGGGTTGGGGGGATTGGGGTTAATATCATCATGGCAGGTCTCTTTATTATTATGCTAGACGTCACCATGCATCCGCATTATCTCTGCCAAGAAACTTGCCATCACAGAATGATGACAAGAAACTGGATGCATCAGTAAAAGCTGAAGTGGCGGTGTTTCAGAGCAACGGCAAGCGCGGGCGTTGTTTAGAACAAGTGTATCAGTATCTGATGACTGTGCCGCCTACTTCAGTGGAGGCAGAGCGTGCTTTCTCAGCCGCTGGCGTACTTCTGCACGAAGGTGCGCTCTCGCCTGGACGACCGCATGCTGGACACGTTAATAATAATAATAATAATTCATTACTTTTATATAGCACTTTTCTCAGTACTCAAAGCGCTATCCACACAGGGAAGAACCGGGAAGCGAACCCACAATCTTCCACAGTCTCCTTACTACAAAGCTGCAGCACTACCACTGCGCCACCTGTGAGGACGTTGTGCTTTCTATGCTCTTATTACCACAACTAAAGATACATGTACTTCTATGACAGCATGAACTGCTTATAAATAAGGTTAGTCTTTTATTTGTGTCAACATATTGCAGTAGTTTTATTAAAAATAAGTGTTGGCCGTTCTAAAACCTTTCACATGTGAGATGCCCATGCACTGTGTCATCCCCGGGAGCCCGGGATTCCCGGGAATGGATAAACCTGTCCGGGAATGGATTCCCTAGTCAGCACTGCTGCCTCACAGCTCAAATTACATTTTTGCCCACAATCTGTACAACATAGTTGGCAGACACTTTCCTAGCTCTTGGGGACACTACAAAGACCATTTCACCTTATAATCCACTCAAAATTAGCCGAGTTCCTCTTTCCCCATTGACTTCAACTTCAATGTGGAGTTTGGCGAAGTTTCCAAACATTTCACTGAACTTGCACTATCCATCCTGCTTAATCCATGTTTAGTGTTGTGGGTACCTGAAGACCATCTTTGTAGCTTCAGACATAAGGTCATACTTGGACAGGATGCTCATCCATCACAGATCACACACATCCATACTGAAGACAATTTTAAAATATTCAGACACCCTAAAATGCAAACCACTTTTGGGATGTCAGAGGAAAACCAGAGTACCTGGAGAAATAATTTACCACTAGCCAACCCGTGGCGTACCATACGCCGCATAATCAGACTGGGTTTTTAATGATTTTTAAGCACAGGGAAAAAATTAACATTTGAAAAATCCAGAGGAGAGGGGAAGGACGCCCATTACGCCCCATCCGTCATGCTAGTCTGCTGATTTCTCATTCAGTAACCTGTGAGTAGTGATGGGCGGAGTGAAGCCTCACGAAGCATCAACACGTTTGAAGCAATTGTGTCGGAAATCGTATCGAAGCTTCGAAGCATTTGACACTCACCTCTCTAGTGACACCTCCTGGCCATTTTCATTAACGTTACAGAAACTTATGATACACTTGAATGACATCTGTTAAAATCCATCCATCCATCCATCCATCCATTTTCCAACCCGCTGAATCCGAACACAGGGTCACGGGGGTCTGCTGGAGCCAATCCCAGCCAACACAGGGCACAAGGCAGGGAACCAATCCCGGGCAGGGTGCCAACCCACCGCAGGACACACACAAACACACCCACACACCAAGCACACAGTAGGGCCAATTTAGAACTGTTAAAATTTGTATTGCTTTTATTTTTTCGCAGCTACAGACTGACAACGAAGAGAAGGGTTCGTCAGCAGCTTCTAGTGTGTGATGTGTAAAAAATATAAATATAACTTCTTTAACTGCCTTGTGGCGCTGTAGTAGTACGGCTGCTTTGCAGTAAGGAGACAGTGGAAGATTGTGGGTTCGCTTCCTGGTTCCTCCCTGTGTGGATAGCAAATTATCCGCGACAAACAAACTGTTTTACACGCTGCAAACCAACCCGCGGCATAGTATACGCCGCTTTTTCAATGTTTTTTAAGCAGAGGGAAAAAAAGGAACATTTGCAAAATCCGTAACGCTGCTTTCAGTAAGTACAATGCACACGCGTTTAGTTTGTTGGTGACTTTTTGCCAGCTGTCTTTTCTGATTTGGGCTGTTTTTGCAGTGTTACTGCTTGCGCATATTAAATCTTGAATTCTTTTGAGTAACTAATTAACTAACTAACACCCACCCACTCAGCTTGTGTGAAAAAAATGCGCCCATTCTTTCATCATTTTGTTGCAGCAATATACATTGTGTTTTCACTCAGCGCGGAGGTGCGCATTCATCTCGGATTATTACATCCAGCTAATCTGCTACACGACTGCGTTTGAAAAACCGACTTATCCCTGATGAGTTTCACCGGCATTAATGATTAGGAATCTGGTTGGAACAAAACCCTGCAGCCACAGGGGTTCACCAGGACCGAGTTTGGGAAACACTGCTGAACACAGACGAAACCGACTCAGGTGAGGAGTTGGGGCGGGCAAAGTAGTTGGAGCTATTGATTATTCAGTGTTGTTTGTCTGGGTGTCTGATCTGTGTTGACTGACATGGCTATTGTCTGCGTATCCCATGGTTGTCTTCCGGCAGTGTGAATGCCTCGAAAGATAGGGCGTCCTTGTGTGGTGAGTTGTTGCAGTTTGTACAGAGTGAGGGTAGACGCGGTCCGTGAAAAAAGGAGTGTTGGTGGTGTGGATGCGAATCGCTTTATGCAGCGTGTAAAACAGTTTGCGATGGAGAACGCAGTTGTACGTCGTAACCGAAAGGAATCTGTGGCTCTGAGGTGCATGTGGATCGTAGTAGGGAGGAACTCGACTAACCTGGTGATTGGTGAGTTTTTGCGTCCGACTTGGTGGTCGTGGCTCTTGCCAACTCACGGCGTATCATATGCCGCATAATTATGTATTGAACGGTGAACACTTTCTGAACGACACAGTTGTCCAAACAGAAGCGAAAGTAAAATCGAGCCTGGTGCATTCTTTAACTGCATTCTCTGTCTTCTAGCGCAGTGGTAGTGTTGCTGCTTGACAGTAAGGAGACTGTGGAAGATTTTGGGTTCGTTTGGGCTGCATTTGCAGTGTTACGGCCTGTGCATATTAAATCTTGAAATCCTTCGAGTAACAAATTAACTAACACCCTCCCACACACACACAGCTTGTGTGAAAAAATGCGCCCGTACTTTCATCATTTTGTTGCAGCCTATCAAAGACTTGCTGCCCCCAACTCAAGGTGGCTCAGAGGTCCATGTGTAGCGTACAACAGATGAACATAAATGACGCCGTTTTTTCTGAGGCGTCGCGTCCCAGTTAGTGGGCGTGGCTCTGTGAGTTGTCGTCGTATCCAATGGTCATAGAGTTGGTGGGTGAGGCTCTTTCCTACTTGTCGGCGGCTTAGTGAATCCACGCCTCTTCCTGCATGCTTTCATGGGTGTCTTGTTTTGGTGTGCGTGCTTTCATGGGTGTCTTCCCCCTTTGGTGGCGACTTTATGAATTATTTATATAGATTCTCTGACCCATATATTCCAATTCAGTATCATGGAGGGGTTGGACACGGTGCTAGTCCATTACAGGACTCACACAAGGTCCATTTGGAATTGCCAGTTCAGATATCCCACTTAGCCAATTGGGAATCCATTATTACCCAGAATGCTGGGTAATGCATGAGGTGGTAGCACTGCGGACTGAACCATATGCAGCCCCCTTTAATAACCTGCCCACTAAAAGTAAACCAAATATGATTCTAATGGCACAGCAGGCTACTCAAAATACCTAGCCCATCACATACATTACACTCTTTTTCTGATTTTTTTATTTCTGACAGTGGATTTAGCTAAATTGTATAGAAAGTATTAGTTCTAATTTTAATTAAAGAAATGATAATTACCATCTTTATAAATTTTCTTGACACACAAGAATTAAAACAGATGCTTAGCTTAGTAGGAAATCAGCCACAAAGCCCCCTGCTAGCTTAAAGGTTGACTTGATTAGCCATGGAACGCCATCTCTTGGAATGTTTAAATTTAATCAAGGAAATTCTTTGAGCTTGACTACTCTGTTTAATAAACAGAAGAAATTAGTAGGGCTAGGTGGGTGATTTTTTTTCTTGCAATTCAAAGGAAAACTATTACAGAAGCATCCGATGCTCACACTGAATCACATTTATCTGCCTATTAACTCGATTTTTTAACCCTTCGATTAAATACAGAGAAAATGAGACTTCACCTGTTCTGAAAAAAAGTAATATTTGTGGAGCAAAGGGAATGAAACTCTAATTGTTCAGCTCTTAATAAGCCCTTTCACGCCCGCCATTTTCTTTAAAGTACATATAATGGGTTACTTATAGAATAGCCACATTTAGAATGCAGGATATGTGGCTGTCTTGATAGAAGATTGACAGAGTTTAAATATTATATACTTGCAATTTCACAAAGTCCTACACTTTTACAGTATATCTAATTGTAAGAATAGATGTAATCCTTAAATGTGATTCTTAAAAACTGGAAGAACAAGAATAGAAATTTGAATGTAATTTTTCATCTCTGTTCTGGCAGGTTTTAAAACATTTTTTTTTCTCCTGCCATTTTTTTTTTACTTGGCTCTAAATTGTTTCATTTCCTTTCCTCCTGGGTAACTGGGGTTTTAAATTATGCAGCACTTTTAGAATGTACTTTATTTGTTCATTGTTATCTCTCCTAGGACAGCTGAGTCAGCTGTTTTGCACATTTTTGGAGCTTTTAAACTGTCTTACAGGAGCTGTCCCCAAATGAAATGTACATTGTTCCCTTTGCGTTTTCTTAATATGTATCACTTTTCACTTAATTGTGTTGTTCTTCCTCTTAAAAAAAAAAAAAAAAGTATGGAAAAGGTATGAAAACACATAATACAGCAGAAAGCAGCATACCATTAAGGTGCAATCTGTACTATTTTATGATTTCTTATTCACGTTGGTTTTAATTCTTTAACACATTTTTCATTTAAAAAAAAATAATTTGTTGTAATGAAATGCCCCCTGGCTACATTTATCAAAGTTTAATTGATAACAGATTTTTTTTTTCCTCATACCTAAGATAAACTCTCAGTTTCATTCTTTATTATCTGCCTGGAAAATATCTGACTAAGACTATACTGACTGTTGGATGTCTTTGTGGTTTTCATAAGGTAGATAACCATGAGGGAGAGACGCCACTGCTCCGCTGAGCTCTGAGAGATGCAAACGGCTGCTTTACAAACCTTCTGTGCTCACAAACTGAAATAAGAATCATTGCTAAAGCAAATAGCTGCTCCAGTTCTACTCCTGTAAAAAGAATTTAAGAAGCCTAAGACACAGTGGAAAATCGTTCCAATAGAGCAGCAAAATAGCAAATGAAGTAAATAAATATTTTACTCCAGCATTTTTAAAAGAAGAAATTAATGGGTTGCCTCAGACAGAAGTAAAAACAACCTCTGGCTTTACATGAAGCTCTGAACTTTCAAATACAAGTGTTAGACGTGCTTTTGGCCCTTGGTGGGTTGAAGATTAACAAATCACACAAGCCTAATGGGATGGTACCAGTAGTGATGGAGGAAAAGAAAGACATTATTAATAGAACCTTATTAAGTATATTCCATCAGCCACTTTAGGTTGGACAAGTATTTTATTAAAGTTGCTTCAATCCACAAAAGGGCAGACATAGAGGATCCCAGAAACTACAGACCAACATGTAATGCTTCTATCTGATATACAGTACAATTAAGGAAACTAAATCAAATATAAAATAAAAGACAAATAGCAAGTAGATAATATATAATATATTATGCATATTGTATAATAATATGGTAGATTCAGAAAATATTTCTACCACTTTACTTTTTCATGTTTTTGCAGACTTTTGCTAAAATTGTTTCAATTAATTTCTTCCCCAAATCAAGCAACAGTCAATATCCCTGACTAACAAAGCAATTCTTGCTAATTTATTATTAAATAACTATGCTACTAGTTGAAAACGTGTAATAGAATAAATGTAAATATTTGATATGACTTGCCTTCTGTGTACCCTCAGTGTTCCTCCTAGATCTTTCGTCATTATCTCTCATGTCTCTAAACCTCTCTTGCCTGACATTTCATAAGGTGAAGTCGCAAGAATCATTGGGTAGAGGGGTCCTTTCATCGGATTGGCTGGCCCAGCGCTGTCTCAGCTGTGGAATGGCCAATTGGGGGAGGCAGCTTAATGGGTGAGGTCTCCAGGACTCTAAACAAATCTAAATCATATTATGTGATATCATCCATTGTTAAATTCTGCTCCATACTTGTAATATTTTTATTTTTATACTGTATTGAGGAATTGTTCTGTTCTGTGTATTGTATTGTATTGTATTGTATTGTATTGTATTGTATTGTATTGTATTGTATTGACCCCCTTCTTTTTGACACCCAACCTACCTGGAGAGGGGTCTCTCTTTAAATTGCCTTTCCCAAGGTTTCTTCTACTTTTTCCCTACAAGGTTTTTTTTGGGAGTTTTTCCTTGTCTTCTTAGAGAGTCAAGGCTGGGGGGCTGTCAAGAGGCAGGGCCTGTTAAAGCCCATTGCGGCACTTTTTGGGCTATACAAAAATAAATTGTATTGTATTGTGTTGTATTTCCTCTCTTGAGTGGTTTCTTATAACGCCTTCTTCACAGACTCTGTCATTTTGAGGCACTTTGCTTACTTGCAGTTTGGATTTTGATTACCAACAGTGGTAGATGGGCTCCCATTACCGACTGTGAAAACATTAGTTATATTCTTGTGAATACTTCCCATCTTTGATGGCGACTCTCAGCGTTCCTCCTTTGCCTTTCTTCATTATCCTCATGTGTCTCAACCTCTCTTGCCTGGTGTTTCCTTTCTGAAGTGCATTCCCGTAAAGATTACTTCACAACTCTGGGATTTTGAGGCACCTTGCTTACATCCTGTTCGGTTTTTGACCAACAAGAATGGTAGACAGGACCCATTATACGTTGTGAAAACATTATTCATATTCTTGCGAATACTTCCCGTCTTTGATGGCGACTCTCAACGTTCCTCGTATGACTTTCTTCAGTATCCTCATGTGTCTCAACCTCTCTTGCCTGGTGTTTCCTCTCTGAAGCATGTTCCCGTAAAGGTTACTTCACAACTCTGGCATTTTGAGGCACCTTGCTTACCTCCTGTTTGGTTTTTGACTACTAACAATGGTCAACGGGACCCATTACCCACTGTGAAAACGTCATTCGTGTTCTTACGAATGCTTCCTGCCTTTGAAGGCAACTCTGTGTTCCACCTATGCATTTCTTCAATATCTTAATGTGCCCCAGCCTCTCTTGGCTGGCGCTTCCTTTCTCAAGCATGCTCCTGTAAAGCCTGCTTCTTAGACTCTGTCATTCTGAGGCACCTTGCTCCCCTCACATCCTGTTTTTAACTAAGAACAATGGTGGACAGGACCCTATTACCTGACGTGACAGCATCATTCATATTCTTGTGAATTCTGATCTGTCATTGAAGGTATCTCTTAACCTTCTTCCTACACTTTTCCATTTCCTCGTGTGTCTCAGCCACTTTTGCCTGGTGATTCCTCTTGCAATTGTGTTTGACCAAACAACAAAAGCCAAACTAACCAATCAGACTGCTCATAAGGTCCTAACACCAAACACATACACATAAAAAAAGATAGATAAAAAGTGAAATCTTACATTGACACAAATATTCAGACCCTTTACTCAGTACTCCATTGAAGCACTTTGGCAACAACTACAGCCTGGTATCTTCTTTTGGTATGACGCAATAAACTTTGCACACTTTGATTTGGGGATTTTTCTGCCATTTTTGATTTTCTGCAAATCCTCTCAAGCTCTGACAGATTGGTTGGAGACCATCAGTAAGCAGCTATTTACTTGTTTCTCCAGAGATGATCGATTGGGTTCTCATCTGGGCTCTAGTTAGACCACTCAGGGACATTCAGAGTTATACCTGGGCCACTATTGTGTTGTCTTTGTTTTCTGCTTAGGGTTACTTTTCTGTTGGAAGCTGAACATTGAAGTCCAGAGTGCCGTGAACCAAGTTTTCATTAAGCATTTCTCTTTACTTTGCTCCATCCGGCTTACCCTAAAACTAAACTAGCCTCACAGTTTCTGTCATTGAAAAACAAACTCACAAACTGATCCTGTCAACACCATGCTTTACTTTTGGAATGGTGTTGCACTGGTGATAAACAGACCCTGGTTTCCTCCAGACAGAATGATAATCTTAGTTTAATCACACCAGAGAATATTGTTTAACCCCACCTGAGAGGTTTCCATGTGTCTGTTACTGAGGAGAGGCTTCTGTCTGGCACTCTGTCATAAAGCCCTGATCAATGGAGTGCTGCACTGATGGTTGCCCTTTTGGAAGTTTCCTCCATCTCCACACAAGTTTTCTGGAGCTCATCCAGAGTGACAATTAGGTTCCTGGTCACCTCTTTTCCATGGCTCTTTTCCAACAATTGCTGAGTCTGGCCAGGTGGTCAGTTCTAAGAAGTGTTGTAGTTTTTCCAAACCCCTTCCAATTAAGAATTATGAAGACAACTGTGGTCTTAGGAACCTGCAATATTGCAAGAATTTTGTTTGTAGTCGTCCCCAGGGGCCTCATGTATAAACAGTGTGTACGCACAAAAATGCTGCGTACACCCATTTCCACACTCAAATCACGATGTATATAAACTTGGTGCAAAGCCACACACATTTTCACGCTAGTTCAAACCCTAGCATACTCAAGTTCTCTGCTCAGTTTTGCAAATAGCCGGCACCCAGCATCAAAACCGTGCTTTTCTTCCAGTGTGGTTTCCCTTTCTTTTTTAGATCCACATCCCTGATGTGGCTTTATTATATACACTGAAATTAACCGTATATAGTTTATTAGTTTAAGGCATCTGATTGTAATTAACCCATAACAATATAATGGTCCACGGAATGGCCAAACTATTCCAAATACCATAGCTGCTTTAGCGTTGTTACTCTCACTGCACCTTCTTCTTCTTCTTTCAGCTGCTCCCATTAGGGGTTGCCACAGTGGATCATCTTTTTCCATACTACTCTCACTGCACCACTCGGAGTATTTATCCCACTGTATCTGAGTATGGAATCACAGCACTATAGCAGCTGATTGGAAAGAGAATTATTGGTATAAAGCATCAACAATACGCTGCCTCAGCCATGGTGCCTATTTGAACCGCTCCCATATGGCAAACACTTCAGAGTCTCTCCTGTACATTTTTAAGAAGAAATGCAGAAAAATATGTTTATTACATTATACAGATAAAATGTTAACATAATTTAAATAATCTATATTGTTAATAATTAAACATGTGAGGACACTGTGTCGCAGTGCTAGCAAGGATCTGGCGCCTCGTTCAGGGATTGTTCCTGCCTCACGCTGTATTCTTGCTGGGGCTGGCGCGACACTGGAGGGACAGATGGATATAATAATTAAACATTGTCATACACGTGCGCATGGGAGGCAGCTAAAGGGCTTGAGTAAGGGTAATTCCAAATCAAACCGGGATGTGACAGAGAGCACTGACTCTTTTTCTCTCTTTCCTGCAGACCATTCACGAGAGATTCCACCTGGTCCTCTTGACGTCACTTCCGGGACTGAGCCTATGGAAGAAGACCTTGCCAGTTCCGGCCCCTGTGATGTCACGTCCGGGCTCGAGCCTATGGTTGAAGACCCTCATGAGCCCGGACCCTTTGATCTCACTTCCTGTCTTCCCATTTAAAAGCCTCCACCTCTTCCCTATTCCCTCAGTTCTGTTTTGAACTCGGTTTTGTGCACATCAGTGCTGTATTCATTTTTCGACTTTGCAGCCAGGATACCAATGATACAGATGGCTTAACGTCTATTACTGAGCTGATTGTGTGGTGATGGGGTACTTGGAGAAAGAAAAGGAAGGACGTTTGTAAGAGACAGTGTAACGGCCGACCCATTACCCAGATCAGCCACTACACTATCAAGAATTATTCCTTGGATTACCTGAGGTTTCTTGCTCTATTAACAAGCCGTACTCCTTACAAGTTGTCTTATTTTTCCTGATACAACGAAATAACCAGAAACAGTAAACAGGTACAACAACAACAGAAACATTTATTTATATAGCACATTTTCATACAAATAATGTAGCTCAAAGTGCTTTACATGATAAAGAAAAAGAGAAAAAAAAAGACAAAGTAAGAATTAAAATAAGAGAACACTAATTAACATAGAATAAGAGTAAGGTCCGATTGCCAGGGGGGACAGAAAAAACAAAAAAACTCCAAATGGCTGCAGAAAAAAAAAAATCTGCAGGGGTTCCAGACAATGAGACTGCCCACCCCCCTCTGGGCATTCTACCTAACATAAATGAACAGTCCTCTTTGTATTTAGGGTTCTCATGGAAGGACTTGATGATGATGGTCATATAGACTTCTGGCTTTGAATCCAATGTAGGAACATCATGGTGCTTTGATTAGGTGGTGGTGGCGCAGGTCGCCACCACAGAAAACCGGGAAAAGAAACAGAAGAGAGAGTAGGAGTTAGTACGGATTTTAGAGCCACCATGAATAGTTAGGATAATTAATTAATAATTAATACAGATTATAATATATAATAATATAATAATTATAATCTGTATCATAATACAGAGCATCAGGATTAAACTAAATTGAAGTTATGAGAAAGCCATGTTAAAGTAATGTGTTTTCAGCAGTTTTTTAAAGTGCTCCACTGTATTAGCCTGGCGAATTCCTATTGGCAGGCTATTCCAGATTTTAGGTGCATAACAGCAGAAGGCCGCCTCACCACTTCTTTTAAGTTTTGCTCTTGGAATTCTAAGCAGACACTCAGTTGAGGATCTAAGGTTACGATTTGGAATATAAGATGTCAGACATTCTGATATATAAGATGGAGCGAGATTATTTAAGGCTTTATAAACCATAAGCAGAATTTTAAAGTCAATTCTGAATGACACAGGTAACCAGTGTAGTGACATCAAAACTGGAGAAATGTGCTCGGATTTTCTTTTCCTGGTTAGGATTCTAGCAGCTGCATTCTGCACTAATTACAAACGATCTATGTCTTTTTTGGGTAGTCCTGAGAGGAGTGCGTTACAGTAATCTAGTCAACTGAAAACAAAAGCGTGAACTAATTTCTCAGCATCTTTTAATGATATAAGAGGTCTAACTTTTGCTATGTTTCTTAAGTGAAAACATGCTGTCCAAGTGATCTGATTAGTATGCGATTTAAAATTCAGGTTACAGTCTTCAGTTACCCCTAAATTCTTTACCTCCATCTTGTCTTTTAATCCTAATGCATCAAGTTTATTTCTAATAACCTCATTATATCCATTATTGCCAATCACTAAAATTTCTGTTTATTTAGCTTGAGAAAGTTACTATTCATCCATTTTTAGAAACACAAGTAAGACATTGTGTTAGTGAACCAACAGAGTCGGGGTCATCAGGTGCTATTGATAAATACAGCTGTGTGTCATCAGCATAGCTGTATGTAAAATTAAACACTGATATATATTGTAACTTTAAAAGACAGACAAATATTCAATAATAAATATATATGTGCACAAAACACAACTATCCCAAAAACACCATTGACTAAGTACTATATATAAGACGCGAATATACAAATATTTACTTTAACCCTCCCTTGCCCCTAAACAATTAACAAAAGCACATAACACAAATACAAACATGGATTGGATAAACACAGCAATTGAAAATGGGGTGAAAAATGTGTCCAAAATAAAGTCCAGTGGTATTGAAACTGGCTGTAGTGATATTGTGCTTCCTCCCGACAACAAAACAACCTCAGCGTAAAAGTCCTGGCAATGTTTGGAATGAATTCAAACCCCAGGGTTACTTGGCTCTGGCTGTCGTGATGTAGGATCGGTAGTTGAAAAATCAGGCAGTGGAATAAAGCGATAAATAGCAGTGATGAGTTTGTAGGTGGATGGTTAACTTGTCTTCTTTTCTTCTCTCTCTCTCTTCACCTCTCGCCTTTTTCTTTCTTTTTTAAATGTAAAATGTCCCAGATGTACCTGGTGTGTAAAGAGGTGATTTCCATCTCGGGGCTGCGGTCTCTCTCCATCAGCCTTACCCTCTGCACTTACGGGGACAACATTCACTGATGCACACATATTGGACAGTAAACGGGACGATGAAAACAAAACGCACTCAGCACAAACATAGAATATTTTATTATGTAGCCCCGCTACAACAGTACTGCTGCAATAAATTATTTAATCGAAGGTCACGCACGGCGTAGCAAGCATCTTGTGGAAAGCAAGAAGAACAATCTCTGGATGGGGAACTAGCTCATCACTATCACTGCGCCACTGTGTTCCCATGTTTAATACATGCTTTAATTCCTAGCATCATGAAAATGAAATCAAGTATACATCTCAGTATTTTAATTATTCAGAGAGCTGTAATATCACAAATGTAATGGATTCTGTGTCCTGTCGGAGGAAGAGAAAGCCCGTTTAAGAAGCACATAGTGATTCTCACACATAGAAGAACATATGCAAACCAAAGCATTTAACATGCTACTTTAGTTACGGTGGTATTTGAGAAACTACTAAATTAAACAATTTTAAGATGAAGTTTATGATCTTCTACTTTAAAGACAAAATAAACTACGTGATTAATTGGAGATTTTGAGATTAAAGTTTTTTTCCCACTGTGTCTTTATTTTTTTTTTTTTCTCTGTACCCTGATAAGCTTTCATATGACACTCAGACGGTGAGCTACGACTCGCCTTTTCACGGTGACTTTGATATCTGACAAGTTCTTTTTTATTTCGGGCACTGTGCGACTTTGTGAACTTAAGCTTTCGAGTTTCTCCGACACTCTATGTCACTTGATCAACTTCCTTTTGTTATTTATACCACTGTTTAAACCAACAAATAGTACGTTTTTCCTTGCCTCCACTTGGTATTTGCTGAAATTCTTCTATTTTCCCCTGTGCTTTTGCCTTTTCACAGAACGCTGAGCTTAAGGGCTATTTATATTGATTTGCATATTCAAAGAGGCATAATTCTAGGAGGAGTTGGGGAGTGGCAGCAGGAGTGTGCACGTGCGTTACTTTTCACACTGACCGGGATTTATGTAGCGAAAAGCGTGGAAGTTGCTGAACGCACAGATTTATGCATCTGGATTTTTTTTGTGCGTACATTTCCGCTTTTGTCCGTACGCCATGTTTTAGTGTGACTTCTACACATGCCATTATGCATGAGGCCCCAGATCTGTGCCTCAACACAATCCTGTGTCAAAGCTCTGTGGGCAGTCCCTTTGACCTTATGGCTTGGTTGCTTCTCCGATACACATTGTCAACTGTGGGACCTTCGAAAAGCATGTGTGTGCCTTTGCTAATCCTGTCCAATAAATTGAATTGATGCATGGTTGACTCAAACAAAGTGTAGAAACATCTTAAGCCATGATAAACAGGATGGGACGCACCTGAGGAAAATTTCAAATGTCAGGGTTTTGTCAGTTTTTTAAATTTTCTAATGAGTTTTCAAAAATTTCAAAAATCCTATTTTCATATTATCATTCTGGGAAATGAATGTTGCTTGATGTGGGGGAAAAAATAATTTAAATGATTTTTAGCACAATGCTGCAACATAGCAACATGTGTAAAAAGCGAAGGGGCTTGAATACTTTCTGAATCCACTATATATAAGCACATCTATATTTGTGTATATTGTGAAATTTTTAAGACCCTCTCCAACAGGGCTGCACGCCGAAATGCTATTGACGCGTCTATCGAGGCTGCTTGTTCATTACCGAAGCAATCACAGGTTCACAGTGCCACTGAGGCAACTGCAAAATCACTGCCTCCCAACAGAATGCATCTGTCACCCGCTGGGTGATGCAGGGAACAGTATATACGTAACTGGGCCACTGACCTTGCCTGGTCCCTGATTGTTTGCTGTATCTATGTATAGTAGAGTGGTAGCTCCAACTTCAATAAATAACCTTGCTGTTCCTGTTATTTAGTTGAGTAAAGCTGGTTTTCTTGAAGCCCTTAGACTCAGCCTCATCTTTTGAGTGCAAGACAGTGACTCACAAGTCACAATATATAAATAGAATGAATAATAAGAGACAGCACAGGTTCATTAGATGATGTTCCTGCTAAACATTTTTTTTTGAGTAGGCAACTGAACTAGTAGAAGAAAACCAAAGAAAACAAAATTTCCTTTGTCTTTCAAAATGCAGTTCCTGCCAGAAATGTGACCACCGAGGTCAAATCATATACAGTGCTGACCCTAGGCTTTGCTTTTCAAAAAATCAAGCCACTGATCTCCAGTGTGGCGCACCACTCTGTAAAGCAACACTATCAGTTAAATCCAAGGTTCAGACTCCAGACACTAAAGGAGCAGAATAAAATGAACTTTATTAGAATGCCAAAATCAAAATCAAGCAATCCAAGAAACAGGCAGGAGAGAAGTAAATAAAGACAAAGTTTACAAGCAGACCGAGCAAAAATGAAACCAGAAAAATAAAATCAAGCAGGAGTAAAAAAGCTCTAATCACTAGAGCAGAAAAAAACCACAGAATCACTAGACAAGAGGCCTTTAGAAAGACAGGATACACAAGGCTAGAGTGAAGAGCCTCTTTTAAGCTCTTTCTTTTGTAACTTTTAGTCCTTCAAACAGTCACCCACTATGATGGGCTTCATCTGGAGAGGCCCGGAAGAGTGGAATTGGCTCTGTCCCTGGTTTCTATCTGTTAGATTTTTTTCTTTTGGGGTTGTAAGTTGATTCTTATTCTATTTTTTTCCTATGTACATTTTTTGTTGACTTCTATCAATTGTGATTGTTATGTTTCAGCCACAACATAAACAGAAATGTATTTTTTATTTAAAGTTTTCAAAAAGCAATCTTGCATATTGTGTTATGAATTCCAGTCATAGCTTTACTTTGTCTGTTTGTATATTTGTTTATTTATTAATTTGCTATTGTGTGAAGTTTATAATATATGTACTGTTTATTGTTATCTGCCCTATGTCCTTTATGTGGAGCCCAGGGAGATGAGACCACCTGAAGATGCAGTGGGAGGGCAACCTCAGCTGTATACAAGACAAAGATGCTGATGGAAGGGCAAATGTTTGTTTTGTCGATTCCTGCTTTTTGTTCTGCATCTCACTTTTCTGACGGCTTCTGACCTCTGCATTCACTATAAGGTACTGTTTTTTTGGGTTGTAATGCATTTGCATTTGCTTTTCAAAACCTATTTTTGTTTATTTTTCTTTCCTTGACTTTTGTGTGCTCTCTTTTTGAGCAATTTTTCTAATAAATTCTTAAATAGGAAGGAGCTTAATCTCTGTTATCCTTTGGACTAGAAGTTCATGGTTGTCCTCTCTTCATTTCTGGACATTTGATATTTTAAAGACTTTCCACTGTTTCTGGGCCGGTGCAGG